>NW_025408796.1:0-15969 GCF_002201575.2 Neomonachus schauinslandi | reverse complement strand
CCCTTGACTGTCAGACCCTTGGGGATGACTGTTTCATAAGAAGAGTAATATACAGATCCAGGGTCACAGTACATGCTTGGCAGGAAAATCAGTACCAACACTAGCATGATCCCCAACCTGACACATGAAGGTCCTGGCACTACTAGTGCCCTCCTCGAGCCCTTCATTTGGGGAACCCAAGTCTGAAGCACTCTGCCAGCCTCACAGGTAACCACTTGGTATTTCTGTAGAGAAGACAAGGAGGAGGCAAAGTGTCTCAAAGGAGCTGCCACTGACGTGGCCATTGTGAATCGGTTGATGGTGTGTGGCCTCTGTCCATCAGCAGCAGCTCTCCCTGACACAGAGACCCTCAGGCATTAGCTCCAGATCTATGCTGGCTGCATAAAGGGTGGCAACTGCCTAGCTGTGAGAGGCATAGCCTCTGGCTGTGTCCTTTCCAGTCTTTCTCATCTGTTACCCTTCAGATAGCGTCCTTTCTATGCGACTTCCTTCCACAGCATCAGCTTCAGTGCTCCTTGGCTAAGGGCCTTTTGACATGAGGGACTCATGTAATCATGAAGGACTGCAAACGCTAAAATGCAAGACCCTACCTTGAGAGTGGAAACAAAACCTCCATGCCTTCTCAACTGTGCCACACAGAATGCCCCACCCCCACCCCTCTTGTCGTCCGTTGCTTGGCTAACTCCAAGTGTTCCAGACCAGGGGCTTAGACATCTTCGGAGGGCACACTCTGTTGCTCACTTCCCCTCCGTTGAAACTCTTGCTCTGTAGCAATGGACATCATAACTCAGATTGTTCTTTATCCCTGGATGGCATTATAGTGATATGCACATCTCACAGGCCAGTCTGTTAGGTAAGGCAAATGGCCCCAAGATAGACCCTGTGCCACAAAATAGACCCAAGTGGGCTGGCGACTCATGGGGCAAGGGTCAGTACCCCTGTTTTAACATCATCAAAGTTCATTTTCCCAATTTCTGTTGATAACACTGTCCAAACGTGTAGGGGGATGCCAATAGAGCGGCCTCCTCTTAGGCGTGAGTATCATGGGCACGTTGGTGGGTGAGTCCAGGCCCACACCCTTCTCAGGATGGCCCTGACATACTACTAGTATGCTAAGATTATGCCTGTTGTAAACTAGGTATCCTAGAAGTCTCTCCTGTGTTAGAATACGGCCTCCATGTGTTCAGTGACCACTTCTGTCTGTTCATCTTTATACCGTCAGGTCTAGAAGAGTGCTTGTCCAAGAGTAGATGAACAAGAATTATTTATCAAGTGAATAAAGGACTCCCAGGTTATGAGTCCTGTGATGTCTCATCTGTTGTGTGTTGTTTGTACTTGCTTGATGCCTGCCCTGAATGGCTAAAAATGTCTTCAGGAAAACCCATAACCATGCTGACCAATGGCACATTTGTGATCTCAGTATGTACCTCTTCTTACATTTAACCTTTAGCCAGCAGTTCACTCTCGTGATTTCTTCTGGCCCCAACTTTGGCTGAGAAAAATAGAAGCAATCCAAAGAGTACTTCCACATGTAGGTGCCAGGTGAGCCCAGGTGTATCTAGATTTTCCTCCTACTATAGTGGATAAGTTGTCCCTGCTCCGATCTAAGGCCAGTCTCTCTGCTTGTATGCGGAGTCTCCTTCCCTTTCAATTTCTCGTGGACTTTGTTTGCTTTTCCAGTTGTCCCTTCTCCCTTTTCCATCTTAAACATCTGTTTGTCCATTAGATCCAGTCTCATTATATGCTGTAATATCTCACCTTTATGAAACCGTCCTTCTCAGCCCGTATCACTCTCCAGTCGCATCCAGTTTCTCTTCTCTGTTTCATAATGAAACCCTTTGAAAGAGTGTATGAACATTCTTGTTCCAGTTTGCATCACTACTTTTTTCTTTTCTGAAATGTTTAACTTTGAATCACAGCACAAACACATTACATGCATAAAACAGAAATTTGTTTTACACTGAATTATTAAAAAGAGAGAAGCTGAGCCAGGCACAAAAGGACAAATATTTTGATTTCATTTATTTTTAAAATTTTTTATTTACATGCAGTTTAACATATGGTGTATTATTAGTTTCAGAGGTAGAATTTAGGGATTCATCAGTTGCATATAACACCCAGTGCTCATCCCATCAAGCAGCTTCCTTAGTGGCCATCACCCAGTTACCCCATCCCCCCACCTACCTCCGCTCCAGCAACCACCAGTTTGATTCCTATGGTTAAGTCTCTTATGGTTTGTCTCCCTCTCTGTTTCCATCTTATTTTATTTTTCCTTCCCTTCCCCTGTGTTTATCTGTTTTGTTTCTTCGATTCCACATATGAGTGAAATCATACAATATTTGTCTTTCTTTGTCTCCTTTCACTTAGCATAATACCCTCTAGTTCTATCCAAGTCATTGCAAATGGCAGGATTTCATTCTTTCTGATGGCTGAGTAATATTCCATTCTATATATAGATAGATAGATATGTAGATATCTATCTATCTATTTATCTATCTGTATATCACATCTTCTTTATCCATTCATCTGTTGATAGACATCTGGGCTCTTTCCATACTTTCCATACTTTGGTTATTGTGGACATCGGTGCTATAAACATTGGCGTGCATGTGCCCCTTGAGATCACTACGTTTGTATCCTTTGGATAAATACCTAGTGGTGCAATTGCTGGGTCATAGGGTAGCTCTATGTTTAACTTTTTGAGGAAGCTCCATACTGTTTTCCAGAGTGGCTGCACCAGTTTGCATTCCCACCAACAGTGTTAGAGCGTTGCCCTTTCTCCGCATCCTCGCCAACATCTGTTGTTCCTGAGTTGTTAATTTTAGCCATTCTGACTGGTGTGAGGTGGTATCTCATTGTGGTTTTGATTTGTATTTCCCTGATGCTGAGTGATGTTGAGCCATTTTTTCACATATCTGTTAGCCATTTGTATGTCTTCTTTGGAGAAATATCTATTCATGTCTTCTGCCCATTTCTTGACTAGATTTTTTGTCTTTTGGGTGTTTGAGAAGTTCTTTATAGATTTTGGATACTAGCCCTTTATCTGATATGTCATTTGTAAATATCTTCTCCCATTCTGTAGGTTGCCTTTTACTTTTGACGACCATTTCCTTTGCTGTGCAAAACTTTTTATCTTGATGAAGTCCCGGTAGGTAGTTCATTTTGGCTTTTGTTTCCGTTGCCTTTGAAGGCGTGTCGAGCAAGAAGTTGCTGCAGCCGAGGTCAGAGAGGTTGCTGCCTGTGTTCTCCTCTAGGATTTTGATGGATTCCTGTCTCACATTTAGGTCTTTCATCCATTTTGAGTTTACTTTTGTGTATGGTTTAAGAAAGAGGCCTGATTTCATTCTTCTGCAATGTGGCTGTCCAGTGTGAGTTCTATATCAATAAAGCTATTGTTGAAAGTCAGTAAATGTTGAACCACCCTTGCAGCCCAGGAGTAAATCCCACTTGGTCATGGTGAATAATCCTTTTAATGTACTCTTAGATCCTATTAGCTAGGATCTTGGAGAGAATTGTTGCATCCCTGTTTGTCAGGGATATTGCTCTGTAATTCTCCTTTTTGGTGGGGTCTTTGTCTGGCTTTGGGATCGAAGTAATGCTGGCCTCATAGGATGAGTTTGGAAGTTTTCCTTCCATTTCAATTTTTTGAAACAGCTTCAGAAGAACAGGAATTAATTCTTCTTTAAATGTTTGGTAGAATTCCGCTGGGAGGCCATCTGGCCCTGGCTCTTGTGTGTTGGGAGGTTTTTGATTACTGCTTCAGTTTATTTGCTGGTTATGGGTCTGTTCAGGTTTTCTATTTCTTTTTGTTTCCGTTTTGGTCGTTGATAAGTTTCTAGGAATGCATCCATTTCTTCCAGATTGCCTAATTTGTTGTCATACAATTGCTCATAATATTCTCTTGTAATTGTTTGTATTTCTTCGGTGTTGGTTGTGATTTCTCCTCTTTCATTCATGATTTTGTTTATTTGCGTCCTTTCTCTTTTCTTTTTGATAAGTTTGGCTGGGGGTTTATTGATCTTATCAATTCTTTCAGAGAACCAGCTCCTACTTTCCTTGTCATCTGTTCTACTGTTTTTGTTTTTTTGTCTTTTTTTAATTTCTGTATCATTGATTTCTGCTCTAATCCTTATTATTGCTCTTCTCCTGCTGGATTTAAGCTTTATTTGCTGTTCTTTTCCCAGCTCCTTTAGGTGTAAGGTGAGGTTGTGTATTTGAGACTTTTCTTATTTCTTGAGAAAGGCTTGTATTGGTATATACTTCGCTCTTAGGACTGCCTTTGGTGCATCCCCAAGGTTCTGAATGGTTGTGTTTTCGTTCTCATTTGTTTCCATGGTTTTTTTTTTTAAATAGTTCTTTAATTTCCTGGTTGACCCATTCATTCTTTAGTAGGATGCTCTTTAACCTCCATGTATTTGTGTTCCTTCCAGCTTTCCTCTTGTGATTACTTAATGCAAGTTTTAAAGCATTGTGGTCTGAAAACATGCGTGGTATGATCTCAGTCTCTTTGTACCAGTTGAGACCTGATTTGTGACCCACTGTGTGATCTATTCTGGAGAATGTTCCGTGTGCACTTGAGAAGAATGTGTATTCTGTTACTTTAGGATGAAATGCACTGAGTATGTCTGTGAAGGCCATCTGGTGCAGTGTGTCATTCAAAGCCCTTGTTTCTTTGTTGATCTGCTTAGATATCTGTGCATTGCTGTGAGTAGGGTGTTAAAGTCCCCTATGTTATTGTACTATTATCAATGTGTGTTTCTTTAATTTTCTTATTAATTGGTTTATATAGCAGGCTGCTCCCAAGTTAGGGGCGTAAATATTTACAATTGTTGGATCCTCTTGTTGGATAGACCCTTTTATTATGATATAGTGTCCTTCTTCATCTCTTATTACAGCCTTTGGTTTAAAATCTACTTTGTCTGATAAAAAGATTGCCACTGCAGCTTTCTTTCAATGTCCATTAGCATGAAAAATGGGTCTCCGCCCCCTCACTTTCAATCTGGAGGTGCCTTTGGGTCTAAAATGAGTCTCTTGTAGACAGCATATCGATGGGTCTTGTTTTTTTTTTTTTATGCAGTCTGATACCGTGTGTCTGTTGGTTGGAGCATTCAGTCCATTTACATTCAGAGTAATTATTGAAAGATACTAAGTGCCATTGTATTACCTGTAAAATCGCTGTTTCTATAGATTGTCTCTGTTCCTTCCTGATCTTTGTTACTTTTGGGCTCTCTCTTCACTCAGAGGATCCCCTTTAATATTTCTTTGCAGGGCTGGTTTAGTGTTCAGGAATTCCTTTAGTTTTTGTTTGTCCTGGAAACTCTTAATCTTGCCTTCTATTCTGAATGACAGCCTTGCTGGATAAAGGGTTCTTGGCTGCATATTTTTCCCATTTAGCACATTGAATATATCATGCCAGTCCTTTCTGGCCTGCCAGGTCTCTGCAGACAGGTCTGCTGCCAGCCTTATGTTTCTGCCCTTGTAGGTTACAGACCTCCGGTCCCCAGCTGCTTTCAGGATTTTCTCTTTATCTCTGAAATTTGCAAGCTTCACTATTGTATGTGGAGATGTTGACCTGTTTTTATTGATTTTGAGGGGGTTTTTCTCTGTGCCTCCTGGGCTTGAATGCCTCTTTTCCTTCCCCAGATTAGGGAAGTGCTCAGCTATAATTTGTTCAAATAAACCTTCTGCACCCCCCCTTCATCTTCTGGGACCCCTATTATTCAAATATTAATTTGCCATATGGTATCACTGATTTCTCAAAGTCTCCCTTCATCATCCAGTAGTTGTTTTTCTCTCTCTTTCTCAGCTTCCTTGTTTTCCATCGTTTTGTCTTACCTGTCACTGACTTTCTCTTCTGCCTCATTTATCCAAGCTGTTAGAGCCTCCATTTTTGACTGCATCTCAGTAATAGCATTCTTAATTTTCACTTGATTAGATTTTGGCTCTTTTATTTCTACAGTAATGGATTCTCTAGTGTCTTCTAAGCTTTTTTTCAAGCATATTTTTTATAATTGTTTTGAATTCTAGTTGTGACATCTTACTTATATCCATATTGATTAAATCCCTGCCAGTGAGTAGTACTTCCTCCTGTTCTTTCTTTTGGGGTGAGTTTCTCCATCTCATCATCATGTCCAGAAAAGAACAGAAGAAAGAGAGAAAAGACAAAAATAACAACACCAGAAAAATACAAACAAAGCTCACCAGAAGTAAACACAAACAAAGAAAAATAAGAAGTCAAACAAGAAGTAAAACAGAACAAAACAATAAACTAGATCCTGAGTGTATTTTGGTTTGTTTGTTAAAAGAAACTAGATCTCAAAAATAGGAAAAAAAAGAAAAACTTATGCGAATATATATAGATATAGATATAGATATAGATATTGTGTGTGTGTGTGTGTGTATCAATGTGTACGTATAGATCTCAAAATAGGAAAGAATCAAAAGCTTTTATATATAAATATATATATAACATATATAAATATAAAATATATACTATAATAATATATGTAATATATATAATAACAAAAATACAATAAAATACAATGGAAGGAAACAAAAATAAAGTATACATTAAAAATTTTAATAAGAGGGGTACCTGGGTGGCTCAGTTGGTTAAGCAACTGCCTTCAGCTCAGGTCATGATCCTGGAGTCCTGGGATGGAGTCCCGCATCAGGCTCCCTGATCAGCAGGGAGTCTGCTTCTCCCTCTGACCCTCCCCCTCTCATGTGCTCTCTCTCTCTCTCATTCTGTGTCTCTCAAATAAATAAATAAGATCTTTAAAAAAATTTTTAATAAGAACAAAAAAAGAATTAAAAAAATAAAATATCTGAAAAAAATAAAACTGAAAGACTAAAGAATAATGATTTAAAAAAAAAAAAACCGTGAATGCTATATACTGTTTTTCCCAAAAGCTGAAGTTTTGCAGTTCCCTGTGATTGGTAAACTTGGTGCTAGCGAGTTGTTCCATCTGGTCTTCTGGGGGAAGGGTCTGTTGCGGTGATTCTCAGGTGTCCTTGCTTGGTGGAATTGCACTCCTGTTACCAGGGGGCAGGGCTCAGTGCAAGCAGCTTCAGATGGCACTTTGTTGCGTACTGTTTTGTTCTCTGAAGGCTTTCAGCACTGATGGGGTGTGGGGGTATGGAAATGGCGGTGCCCCGATCTCTAGCCCCCCACCCCCTCTCTTCAGGGAGCCCTCACACAAATGCAGTGAATCACTCTTGTCTCCCTGGTTTCTGACCAACCTCTTTGTTCACACGGCCTGTGACCAAGCATTTTTATCTGAGGCACCCCACCCAGTTTTGAGTCTCCAAACTTTACAGACTCCTGTGGTGCAGACCCATGCCATTCCCTCCGGGGCAGGGAGAGGGGGTCTCGCTGTGCTTCTGCCTTTTGCTGGCCCCTTCCCAGAGAGCGGTCATGCGAGCATGCAGCAATTCAGTTTATGGCAACACGGAGCAGAAAGCTGGCTCCTAGGCTTGCTGTTTTCAGCCCACTTCCCGGCTCCGATGCCTGGAAACTCTGCCGCACTCCGACACCCCCCACCCCGTTCTTCTTGTGACCCTGGGGATCCTGGGGCCACGCTATCCGCTATCCGACGTGGGAGTCCACCCCGCTTCTTTGCCACCTGAGCATCTTTAAGCCAGGGACGTCCCCCACTGCAGCAGAACTCTAAAGATTCCGATTGTGTGCTCCCCTGCTTATAATACTTTGAGGTAGCCTCCTTTAGCAAGCTCCCTCCCCTCTGCCCTATCTACCTATATATTGCCCTGGATTCACGTCTCCACACCTCCTACCTTCCAAAAAGTGGTCACTTTTCTATTTGTAGAATTGCAGCAATTCTTTTCTCAGATGTCCGATTGATTTTGCAGGTGTTCAGAATGATTTGATAATTATCTAGCTGAATTCCAGGGACCAGATGAAATTAGGGTCCCCTACTCCTCTGCCATCTTAACTCCTCCTCTGTGATTTCATTTAGGTGAGGTTCCTCCAAAAGTCAAGTTCATAGAGAGAGAAAAAGTAGAATAGAGTTGACCAGGAGCTGGGGAAAAGAGTAACGGGGAGTTATTATTGTCTAATGGGTACAGAGTTTCAGTTTGGGATGATGACAAGTTCTGGAAATGGATGGTGGTGAAGGCAGCACAAGAGTGCGAAGGTACTTAATGCCACTAAACTGTACACTTAAAAAAATGGGTAAGATGGTTAATTTTATGTGATGTATATTTTACTGAGGCATGGAAACCGCTGTGTAGGTACAACCCCAATGAAGTAATCAACAGTTTTAGCTCCATAGAAGTCACCCATGTGCCATTGCCAGTCACAAATCCTCCTGCTTCAGAGATAGTCATGATCCTGTCTCCTATGAGAACTACTTCCTCACTTTTTAAAAAAATTGTTCTGCTTCCTAAATATGCATCCCGGTGTAATTGTGTAATTTTATTTTACTTGTCTTTTAATAACACCTTTGTTGAGATACAGCTCACAGGCCATGATATTCTTTGTTTAAAGAGTCCAGTTCATGGGCGCCTGGGTGGCTCAGTTGGTTAAGCATCTGCCTTCGGCTCAGGTCATGATCCCAGGGTCCTAGGATGGAGCCCCGAGCCGGCTCTCTGCTCAGCGGAGAGCCTGCTTCTCCCTCTCCCTGCCGTTCCCCCTGCTTGTACTCTCTCTGTGTCAAATAAATAAATAAGATCTTTAAAAAAAATAGAGTCGAGTTCAGTGGTTTATAGTATGTTGAGAAAATTATACAGGCATCACCGCAGTTGATTTTAGAACATCTTCCTCACCCTCTAATGGAAACTCTCCTGTTCATTAGCAGTCCCTCTTCATTCTCCCCCCTTCCTCCCCTGAGCCCCTGGCCATCACTAGTGTACCTTCTAGCTCTAGGACTTTGTCCGTTCCGGGTATTTCATAGCAATGGCCTCCTACCAGTTGTCGTCTTCTGTGACTTACTTCACCTCGCGTGTTTCCAAGGATGAGCCATGTTGTAGCATGTGTCAGAACTTCATTTCCTTTGGGCCAAATAATGGATTCTTTTTGAATGAAGGAATATACCATGTTTTATTTTTTTAACCCATCAGTGGATGACCATTTTGGTTGTTTCCACTTTTTGGCTATCGTGAATAATACTGCCGTGGACATTTGAGTACAAGTTTTTGCTTGGACATACGTTTTCGTTTCCCTTGGGTAGGTGCTTGGGAGTGGAATTGCTCAGTCATGTGTTAACTCTATGTTCAGCCTTTCGAGGAACTGCCCAACTGTTCTCTAGAGCAGCTACGTAATTTTACATTCCTGCCAGGGTGAACGAGGGTTCCAATTGCTCCCTATCCTCACTGACATTCGATACTGCCTGTCTTTTCGATTTTAGCCATCCCAGTGGATGTAAAAGGGTATCTCATTGTAGTTTTGATGTGCACCTTTCTGATAATTCATGATATTGCACATCCTTTCATATTCTTATTGATCTTTTATTTCTTCTTTGGAGAAATGTCTATTCACGTCCTGTGCCCTTTTAAAATTGGACATCTTTTTCTGGCTGAGTTCTAAGAGTGGGTACTAGTCCCCATCAGATATATGATCTGCTAATATTTTCACCCATCCTCTGGGCTGTCTTCACTCTCTCAGTGCTGTGTTTTCTCTCAGAGCAGAGAAGTATTTCATTTTTCCTTCCAATCTTTTTTATTGAGTTGAAACACACATAGCGTAAAGTTTACCATCGTAACCATTTTTAAGTGCACACTTCAGTGGCATTAAATACATTTATAATGTTGTGCCGCCGTCACCACTCTGATCTCCAGGACTCCTTTTCATCTTATAACTTATAACTGAAACTGTATAGTCATTAAAATGTAAATCCCCATTGCCTGCTTGCCTCCAGGCCCTGGCAACCTCCATTCTACTTTCTGTCTCTAGGATTGTGACTACTCTGGGTGCCTCCTGTGAGTGGAATCATACAAGGCTTGTCTTTGGGGGACTGGCTTATTTCACTTGGCATAATGTCCTCAAGGTTCATCCGTGCTGTGGCACGTGTCAGGATTTCTTTTCTTTCCGAGGGTCAGTAGTGTTTCATTGCAAGTATGTACCACATTTGGCTTATCCATTGGTTGTCCATCGATGGACACTTAGGTTGCTTCCGTGTTTTAGCTATTGTGAATAGTGCTGCTGTGAACGTGGACATACAAGCAGCTCTTCAAGACCCTGCTTTCAGTTCTTTGGGGCGTATACCCAGAAGTGGAATTGCCGGGTCATATGGCAAGTCTAGTTTTGATCTTTTGAAGGAACCACGACACCATATTCCGCAGAGGCTGTACCGTTTTACATTTCCACCAGCAGCACACATGGGTTCCAGTTTCCTCCACGTCCTCTCCAACACAGGACATCTTATTTTCTGGGGTTTTTTTGACAGTAGTCATCCTCATGGGTGGGAGGTGGTATCTCACTGTAGTTGTGGCTTGCATTTCCCTCGTGATGGGTGATGTTGAGCATCTTTTTATGTGCTCAGAGGCCATTTGTGTATCTTCTTTGCAGAAATGTCTCTTCGAGTCCTTTGCCCATTTTTTTAATCAGGTCGTTTCTTTTGTTGTTGTTGTTGTTGAGTTGTAGGAGTGTTCTCTGTATATTCTGGATATTAATCCCTTATCAGACAGACACTTGATTTGCAAATATTTTCTCCCATTCTGTGGGTAACCTTTTTACTGTGTCAAGAGTGTTTTTAGATGCAGAAAATTTTTAAAGTTTCGTTAAGTCCATTTTGTCTGTTTTTTTGTTACCTGTGTCTTTGGTGTCATGCATCAGAGGGATCTTTGCCAAATCCAGTGCCATGAAACTTTTGCCTTATGTTTTCTTCTGAGAGTTTTCTATAGCAAGGCAAGCCCTGTGAAGGGGGATTTTTCTGGGGGACTGCCAGGAGTAAAATTAGTAACAGTTCTATGGCCATGTGCTTGTGAGGAGGCTGTAAACTGTTCTGCCCATTCCACCAGGTGCTAGGCGACCTGTTTTCACAGCTACCCTAGTTGCTAGGATGTGGTTTTTCAAGGCTAGTGGGGACCTGAGGGAGAGGGATATGGGACTAGGGCAATTAAAACTTCACGTAGTTCGCTGCTCTTACCAAGATTCGGCAGTTTTATTGAACAAACAATTTTTTCTGGGTACTAGTCCCCATCAGATATATGATCCACTAATATTTTCTCTCATAATGTGCCACTGTCACCACCGTCCTTGACTCTTTTTGCCTGTGTTGTAACTGTTTTTATGGAGGAGGGCATTTCTGGAGGACCTTATTTTAACATTTTGGGAGTGCTTCCCATTTTACCTCTTAACTTCCTATGAATCCATACAAACGCAGCGTGGCCTCTTTTGTTCCACGTGGTATTTAAGTTTACACTTACTCTGTTTGGGTGCCGCCATAGTTCATTCCCTGCCACATTGTTCTACACTCGTCTTTCTCTGTGTGGATCAGTCACAACATTCACTGTATTATCTGTGAACACAGGGTTCTTTTCTTTTGGAATACTATGAAGAGGGCTTCTTATGACCATTATTGTCCAGTAACATGGTGCAAATAAGCAGAAATTTCTAGCTAAGTTATAGGGTACTTGAGAAAATAAAATTTAACTAGAAAATTAAAAGTGTTATTTCAAAGTGGCATGCCACTTTACGTTTCTGAAGCGGTTTAGAGAGCTGCTACTGTTCCACAGCAACGCTTGGCATTTTCAGTTCCGTATAGCCAATCCTGTGGGTGTGTAGCAACATCTCTTTGTGGCTATATAATCTGTATTTCTCTGAATCCCGATGACATTGAACACCCTCACAGATGTTTGTTTGGCTCATCCTTTACATTTTGACGCCAGTAGAATAAGCTTTCATTCCCACACATCCATCCAAACTGCTCTGCTCCAGGATACCAGTGAGTAACTCTCCGTTGTCAAATCACATGATCAACACTCGGTCCTCACCTTGGACCTACTGGCAACACTTAAAAGATGATCGGAATGTTCTGACTTACCTTTGAAAATAATCACTCTGCTCACTGGGTGGAAAATAGGCTATTGGGAGAGCCAGAGTGGAAGCAGAGAGACCAACCAGTTAGAGACTTCTGCGGTTGGAGAAGAGAAGAGGGAGTTGATGATGGCTTGCAGTGCGCTGGAGAGTGGGGGTCGGGGGCGGTGGTGAGAGGAGGTTCACATTCTGGATATATGTTTAAGGTAGGGCCAAGAGAATTTGCAGATGGACTGGCTCTGTAGTGTAAGGCTCTTCTAGAAACGCTTTCTTTCTTTGTTTTCAGGACAATGCCCTCTCCTGGTGGTACCCCTACCATACCAGCCACTCCTTCCCCCACTTCTTTCCTGAGTCCTCATCTTATCAACACCTATACATGGAACGCCCTGGAGCTAAGTCCTCACCCAGTCCTCGTATCTGCTCCTTTCTCTAGCTGCTGGCTCTGCTCCCTGGGCAGTGGCAGCCGGTCCCATGGCTTGGATATCATCTCCAGACTGGCAACTCTCAAATAGACATCTGTGGCTGACTTCTCTCCTGAATTCCAGACTCAGTCACCTTGCTGCCTAGCTGGCATGCCCACGTGGCGGTTTAATAGGCATCTCAAGCTAAATACGTCCAACACCTGCTCTTTCCACACTCATGTGCACCTCAGTGAATGGCAGCTCTGTTCTTGCAGTTGCTCAGGGCAGGGCCACTGGAACCCTCCTTTGCCGCCTTCCTCTTACACGCTACATCTGCTCTGTCAGCAAATCCTTTGAGCTCTACCTCACAATATACCCAGATTCTAGCCTCTTCTCACCACTACCACTTCAACCACCCTCCTAAAAGCTTCCAACATCTCCCACTTGGCACATCACAAGGTCTCTAAGGATTCTCTGCTTATGCAATGGCCCATCGCCCTACCCCTGCCTGTTCTTGGATCATGTGGCAGATGGAGTGATCCTTCAGGACTTCTCAACTCTGGTCACTCCTTTGCTAAAACCCTTCCGCACTTCCCATCTCCACTGAAATAGAGACATAATTCCTGAGGCACCTGGGTGGCTCAGTTGGTTAAGCGACTGCCTTCGGCTCAGGTCATGATCCTGGAGTCCTGGGATCGAGTCCCACATCGGGCTCCCTGCTCAGCAGGGAGTCTGCTTCTCCCTCTGACCCTCTCCCCTCTCATGTGCTCTCTCTCTCTCTCAGTCTCTCTCTTTCAAATAAATAAATAAAATCTTAAAAAAAAAAAAAAAAGAAACATAATTCCTTACCAATCCTTACCAAGTCTTCATGTGACCTGTCTCCACCCACAGCCCTCAGCTACCACTCCACAATGCCTGCTCTGTCCAGATAATGGTGACCTCCTTGCTGATCTTCAAACATGCCAAGCATGCTCCCATCTCCGGACTCTTCCACTTAGCCTTCCCTCTCCCTGATTTGCTCTTCCCCTTCTCTGACCACTGGCTTCAAATAGCACTCCACCCTAACCTCACTCTTGTTCCCCTTGCACTGCTTCATTCTGTTCCATCGCACATATTACAACCAGGCACATCATGTAGTTATCTTTTTGTTTGTGCCAGGTTTGTAATTTTTTTTTCCTTTTCATGGGATCATAGACTTTGTCTTATTTTCTGCCACGTCCCTAGTACTAGTACAACAGTTCATACATAAGTGGTGGAATGAATGAATGAATGAATGAATGAACGAAGGAATGAGGAGAGGTGGAATGTGTCAGTTTCACTGTCAAATTAGGCTTCTGTAAAAAGCACCAAGGTTGGACAGCATGCTTCAAATGTGCAAGTCGGCCTGTCCTGAGCCATTTGCACATTAAGGACTGAGGATACAGTCAGAAGAGAGAGAAAGCTAGAATCCTTGACTTAGGATCTAAGTGGCAGGATTGCCTTTAATGCCACCATGGTCTTGAAAGGGGCTCTAAGGAAAGGAAGAAAGTCCTTACCAGTCTTACCCGTAACTGGGCCCAAGGTAGTGATTGCCACATCAACCAAATCTTACTCCTCCTCACATCCAGAGATTTTCAATTTAGTAGGGGAAGTAGAATGTGTTTGCAAATGACCATATATATGATAGGTCAGAATGCCATAGGTATAAAGGAAGTTCAGTATTGCGACTCGGTAGCGATAGATCTTACCATTGCTGAACAATATATAATTCATACAATCGTAGATCCATCGACACAGTTGAGTTTAGATCTTCTCAGTGTTGATCTGAGCACCCGCTGTATGCCAAGAAGTGCACTCAATACCAGCACACACGTTACCTAACTTAATCTCTCAACCATTCTGTGAGAGGCGTCCTTTGTGTGGCCATCTTACTGAAGCAGAAACCTAGGCCTGAGGAAGTAAAGGTCGATGTCTAAGACCAATCAGCCAGAAAGTGACACCTGGGATTTAGGGACAGGGAAGATGAAAGCCCCTCAACCAGAAGAAAGGTGACTCTCTTCTTTTTCAAAAGGTTATTTGTTTACTCTCAGAAAATCCTTTCTGGCTGGATTTGTTAGGCTAGGAGAACACAAGACTCCAAGCTTACACAGCTCTCATGCTCTTAGCAGCCAAGGAGAAGAAAAGAGCTCTCACGGTGCTTAGGAAAGGTAGCCTACTGTATTCTCTGATGCTTGAGTTGTTTTGTAAAACACCACTAGACATTGACATGGTCATAAAAGCAGCTAAGGTGACAATAAAGATGATTAAAGATTGTGTCTGTTTTGGAAAAAAATCATGAATAAAAGAAACAGTTTCTTTTTTTTAGGCGCATTGTTACATAAAATGTAAATACTACAATAGAGACTCTGAATAGTTGGGGGATCTGATGTACTGGTATCATTTTGTTGCAACAGATTTATAAATAGATTTATATCCTGTCTGTAGGCTTTCCTTAAACCATGATAGATCAGTTACCTCAAAGTTTATGTATTGTTACCTGTAATTTGAGAGGTTCCCATGAATTGTCAGTAGATAAAATATCAACTTTAACATAGAAATTAAGAAACCAAGAGAATAAGCAAAACTCAAACATGAATTCAACACTGTGTATGTATCCACTGGCCTCAGTTGTCCACCCTGCCCCATTCCACTGGATCCCTGAATCAGATGCAGCCTCTTCCAGACAGCCCCAATATATAAAACCCCAATTACTAGGCTGCATCGAGTCTGAAGTGATGTTTCATGCAAAAATTGCCTTTATTTATTTTAAATGACCTCTATTTCATGAATAGAAACTGTCATGGTAAATTTGAGTACTCAGTAGATAACGTTCCTAAAATAATGCATTGATGTGACTTGTGTGAATAACCCCGGGATAGTAATAAAATAGATACAGATAATACAATTGTGTGAAACTATGTAGATGGAAGATGGTATGCTCTGAAAAATAATTTTAGCTCAGAAATTGAACCAAGTGATACAGGATATTGATGCAATGATCCATGAGAAAAGCTTAAATAAAATTTTTTCATGAAATGAGAAAAGGCAATACTACAGAATATTTTGTATATGATTTCATGTATCGATGTATGACCAAATTGCTAAGGTAAATATTGAAAGCTGGTTTCCTCCTCCCAGATTACTATGTTTCTCTAGACTACATAGTCCAGTTAGAGCCACTGGAGCCATCATTTCTCACTTCACCTTTGCCTCTATGAGCCTCTCATTCAGACAATACTATAACTCAGTGCTTGAGGTATTTGATATATTTGGCTTCTTCCTCCACTATTCTTCTGCCTTTGGTTATTCCTGTCCTTCACCTGCTACCTCTTATGGTGCAGGCCCTCCTGGGACTTCTGGCGGTGGGGCCTCCGGGGGCGGTGGGGCCTCCGGGGGCGGAGGGGCCTCCGGGTCGGGTGGGGCCTCCGGGGGTGGGGGGGCCTCCGGGGGTGGGGCGGCCTCCGGGGGTGGAGCTTCCGGTTGTTGAGGGGCCTCCTGTGGTTGAGGGGCCTCCTGGGGTAGGGGCTCCTCCTGCGGTGGGGGCGCCTCCTGCGG
>NW_025408795.1:0-15969 GCF_002201575.2 Neomonachus schauinslandi | reverse complement strand
CCCTTGACTGTCAGACCCTTGGGGATGACTGTTTCATAAGAAGAGTAATATACAGATCCAGGGTCACAGTACATGCTTGGCAGGAAAATCAGTACCAACACTAGCATGATCCCCAACCTGACACATGAAGGTCCTGGCACTACTAGTGCCCTCCTCGAGCCCTTCATTTGGGGAACCCAAGTCTGAAGCACTCTGCCAGCCTCACAGGTAACCACTTGGTATTTCTGTAGAGAAGACAAGGAGGAGGCAAAGTGTCTCAAAGGAGCTGCCACTGACGTGGCCATTGTGAATCGGTTGATGGTGTGTGGCCTCTGTCCATCAGCAGCAGCTCTCCCTGACACAGAGACCCTCAGGCATTAGCTCCAGATCTATGCTGGCTGCATAAAGGGTGGCAACTGCCTAGCTGTGAGAGGCATAGCCTCTGGCTGTGTCCTTTCCAGTCTTTCTCATCTGTTACCCTTCAGATAGCGTCCTTTCTATGCGACTTCCTTCCACAGCATCAGCTTCAGTGCTCCTTGGCTAAGGGCCTTTTGACATGAGGGACTCATGTAATCATGAAGGACTGCAAACGCTAAAATGCAAGACCCTACCTTGAGAGTGGAAACAAAACCTCCATGCCTTCTCAACTGTGCCACACAGAATGCCCCACCCCCACCCCTCTTGTCGTCCGTTGCTTGGCTAACTCCAAGTGTTCCAGACCAGGGGCTTAGACATCTTCGGAGGGCACACTCTGTTGCTCACTTCCCCTCCGTTGAAACTCTTGCTCTGTAGCAATGGACATCATAACTCAGATTGTTCTTTATCCCTGGATGGCATTATAGTGATATGCACATCTCACAGGCCAGTCTGTTAGGTAAGGCAAATGGCCCCAAGATAGACCCTGTGCCACAAAATAGACCCAAGTGGGCTGGCGACTCATGGGGCAAGGGTCAGTACCCCTGTTTTAACATCATCAAAGTTCATTTTCCCAATTTCTGTTGATAACACTGTCCAAACGTGTAGGGGGATGCCAATAGAGCGGCCTCCTCTTAGGCGTGAGTATCATGGGCACGTTGGTGGGTGAGTCCAGGCCCACACCCTTCTCAGGATGGCCCTGACATACTACTAGTATGCTAAGATTATGCCTGTTGTAAACTAGGTATCCTAGAAGTCTCTCCTGTGTTAGAATACGGCCTCCATGTGTTCAGTGACCACTTCTGTCTGTTCATCTTTATACCGTCAGGTCTAGAAGAGTGCTTGTCCAAGAGTAGATGAACAAGAATTATTTATCAAGTGAATAAAGGACTCCCAGGTTATGAGTCCTGTGATGTCTCATCTGTTGTGTGTTGTTTGTACTTGCTTGATGCCTGCCCTGAATGGCTAAAAATGTCTTCAGGAAAACCCATAACCATGCTGACCAATGGCACATTTGTGATCTCAGTATGTACCTCTTCTTACATTTAACCTTTAGCCAGCAGTTCACTCTCGTGATTTCTTCTGGCCCCAACTTTGGCTGAGAAAAATAGAAGCAATCCAAAGAGTACTTCCACATGTAGGTGCCAGGTGAGCCCAGGTGTATCTAGATTTTCCTCCTACTATAGTGGATAAGTTGTCCCTGCTCCGATCTAAGGCCAGTCTCTCTGCTTGTATGCGGAGTCTCCTTCCCTTTCAATTTCTCGTGGACTTTGTTTGCTTTTCCAGTTGTCCCTTCTCCCTTTTCCATCTTAAACATCTGTTTGTCCATTAGATCCAGTCTCATTATATGCTGTAATATCTCACCTTTATGAAACCGTCCTTCTCAGCCCGTATCACTCTCCAGTCGCATCCAGTTTCTCTTCTCTGTTTCATAATGAAACCCTTTGAAAGAGTGTATGAACATTCTTGTTCCAGTTTGCATCACTACTTTTTTCTTTTCTGAAATGTTTAACTTTGAATCACAGCACAAACACATTACATGCATAAAACAGAAATTTGTTTTACACTGAATTATTAAAAAGAGAGAAGCTGAGCCAGGCACAAAAGGACAAATATTTTGATTTCATTTATTTTTAAAATTTTTTATTTACATGCAGTTTAACATATGGTGTATTATTAGTTTCAGAGGTAGAATTTAGGGATTCATCAGTTGCATATAACACCCAGTGCTCATCCCATCAAGCAGCTTCCTTAGTGGCCATCACCCAGTTACCCCATCCCCCCACCTACCTCCGCTCCAGCAACCACCAGTTTGATTCCTATGGTTAAGTCTCTTATGGTTTGTCTCCCTCTCTGTTTCCATCTTATTTTATTTTTCCTTCCCTTCCCCTGTGTTTATCTGTTTTGTTTCTTCGATTCCACATATGAGTGAAATCATACAATATTTGTCTTTCTTTGTCTCCTTTCACTTAGCATAATACCCTCTAGTTCTATCCAAGTCATTGCAAATGGCAGGATTTCATTCTTTCTGATGGCTGAGTAATATTCCATTCTATATATAGATAGATAGATATGTAGATATCTATCTATCTATTTATCTATCTGTATATCACATCTTCTTTATCCATTCATCTGTTGATAGACATCTGGGCTCTTTCCATACTTTCCATACTTTGGTTATTGTGGACATCGGTGCTATAAACATTGGCGTGCATGTGCCCCTTGAGATCACTACGTTTGTATCCTTTGGATAAATACCTAGTGGTGCAATTGCTGGGTCATAGGGTAGCTCTATGTTTAACTTTTTGAGGAAGCTCCATACTGTTTTCCAGAGTGGCTGCACCAGTTTGCATTCCCACCAACAGTGTTAGAGCGTTGCCCTTTCTCCGCATCCTCGCCAACATCTGTTGTTCCTGAGTTGTTAATTTTAGCCATTCTGACTGGTGTGAGGTGGTATCTCATTGTGGTTTTGATTTGTATTTCCCTGATGCTGAGTGATGTTGAGCCATTTTTTCACATATCTGTTAGCCATTTGTATGTCTTCTTTGGAGAAATATCTATTCATGTCTTCTGCCCATTTCTTGACTAGATTTTTTGTCTTTTGGGTGTTTGAGAAGTTCTTTATAGATTTTGGATACTAGCCCTTTATCTGATATGTCATTTGTAAATATCTTCTCCCATTCTGTAGGTTGCCTTTTACTTTTGACGACCATTTCCTTTGCTGTGCAAAACTTTTTATCTTGATGAAGTCCCGGTAGGTAGTTCATTTTGGCTTTTGTTTCCGTTGCCTTTGAAGGCGTGTCGAGCAAGAAGTTGCTGCAGCCGAGGTCAGAGAGGTTGCTGCCTGTGTTCTCCTCTAGGATTTTGATGGATTCCTGTCTCACATTTAGGTCTTTCATCCATTTTGAGTTTACTTTTGTGTATGGTTTAAGAAAGAGGCCTGATTTCATTCTTCTGCAATGTGGCTGTCCAGTGTGAGTTCTATATCAATAAAGCTATTGTTGAAAGTCAGTAAATGTTGAACCACCCTTGCAGCCCAGGAGTAAATCCCACTTGGTCATGGTGAATAATCCTTTTAATGTACTCTTAGATCCTATTAGCTAGGATCTTGGAGAGAATTGTTGCATCCCTGTTTGTCAGGGATATTGCTCTGTAATTCTCCTTTTTGGTGGGGTCTTTGTCTGGCTTTGGGATCGAAGTAATGCTGGCCTCATAGGATGAGTTTGGAAGTTTTCCTTCCATTTCAATTTTTTGAAACAGCTTCAGAAGAACAGGAATTAATTCTTCTTTAAATGTTTGGTAGAATTCCGCTGGGAGGCCATCTGGCCCTGGCTCTTGTGTGTTGGGAGGTTTTTGATTACTGCTTCAGTTTATTTGCTGGTTATGGGTCTGTTCAGGTTTTCTATTTCTTTTTGTTTCCGTTTTGGTCGTTGATAAGTTTCTAGGAATGCATCCATTTCTTCCAGATTGCCTAATTTGTTGTCATACAATTGCTCATAATATTCTCTTGTAATTGTTTGTATTTCTTCGGTGTTGGTTGTGATTTCTCCTCTTTCATTCATGATTTTGTTTATTTGCGTCCTTTCTCTTTTCTTTTTGATAAGTTTGGCTGGGGGTTTATTGATCTTATCAATTCTTTCAGAGAACCAGCTCCTACTTTCCTTGTCATCTGTTCTACTGTTTTTGTTTTTTTGTCTTTTTTTAATTTCTGTATCATTGATTTCTGCTCTAATCCTTATTATTGCTCTTCTCCTGCTGGATTTAAGCTTTATTTGCTGTTCTTTTCCCAGCTCCTTTAGGTGTAAGGTGAGGTTGTGTATTTGAGACTTTTCTTATTTCTTGAGAAAGGCTTGTATTGGTATATACTTCGCTCTTAGGACTGCCTTTGGTGCATCCCCAAGGTTCTGAATGGTTGTGTTTTCGTTCTCATTTGTTTCCATGGTTTTTTTTTTTAAATAGTTCTTTAATTTCCTGGTTGACCCATTCATTCTTTAGTAGGATGCTCTTTAACCTCCATGTATTTGTGTTCCTTCCAGCTTTCCTCTTGTGATTACTTAATGCAAGTTTTAAAGCATTGTGGTCTGAAAACATGCGTGGTATGATCTCAGTCTCTTTGTACCAGTTGAGACCTGATTTGTGACCCACTGTGTGATCTATTCTGGAGAATGTTCCGTGTGCACTTGAGAAGAATGTGTATTCTGTTACTTTAGGATGAAATGCACTGAGTATGTCTGTGAAGGCCATCTGGTGCAGTGTGTCATTCAAAGCCCTTGTTTCTTTGTTGATCTGCTTAGATATCTGTGCATTGCTGTGAGTAGGGTGTTAAAGTCCCCTATGTTATTGTACTATTATCAATGTGTGTTTCTTTAATTTTCTTATTAATTGGTTTATATAGCAGGCTGCTCCCAAGTTAGGGGCGTAAATATTTACAATTGTTGGATCCTCTTGTTGGATAGACCCTTTTATTATGATATAGTGTCCTTCTTCATCTCTTATTACAGCCTTTGGTTTAAAATCTACTTTGTCTGATAAAAAGATTGCCACTGCAGCTTTCTTTCAATGTCCATTAGCATGAAAAATGGGTCTCCGCCCCCTCACTTTCAATCTGGAGGTGCCTTTGGGTCTAAAATGAGTCTCTTGTAGACAGCATATCGATGGGTCTTGTTTTTTTTTTTTTATGCAGTCTGATACCGTGTGTCTGTTGGTTGGAGCATTCAGTCCATTTACATTCAGAGTAATTATTGAAAGATACTAAGTGCCATTGTATTACCTGTAAAATCGCTGTTTCTATAGATTGTCTCTGTTCCTTCCTGATCTTTGTTACTTTTGGGCTCTCTCTTCACTCAGAGGATCCCCTTTAATATTTCTTTGCAGGGCTGGTTTAGTGTTCAGGAATTCCTTTAGTTTTTGTTTGTCCTGGAAACTCTTAATCTTGCCTTCTATTCTGAATGACAGCCTTGCTGGATAAAGGGTTCTTG
This sequence comes from Neomonachus schauinslandi, assembly GCF_002201575.2. NCBI lineage: Eukaryota > Metazoa > Chordata > Mammalia > Carnivora > Phocidae > Neomonachus > Neomonachus schauinslandi. The sequence goes on along the minus strand of NW_025408795.1, from coordinate 10,597 downwards.
GCTGCATATTTTTCCCATTTAGCACATTGAATATATCATGCCAGTCCTTTCTGGCCTGCCAGGTCTCTGCAGACAGGTCTGCTGCCAGCCTTATGTTTCTGCCCTTGTAGGTTACAGACCTCCGGTCCCCAGCTGCTTTCAGGATTTTCTCTTTATCTCTGAAATTTGCAAGCTTCACTATTGTATGTGGAGATGTTGACCTGTTTTTATTGATTTTGAGGGGGTTTTTCTCTGTGCCTCCTGGGCTTGAATGCCTCTTTTCCTTCCCCAGATTAGGGAAGTGCTCAGCTATAATTTGTTCAAATAAACCTTCTGCACCCCCCCTTCATCTTCTGGGACCCCTATTATTCAAATATTAATTTGCCATATGGTATCACTGATTTCTCAAAGTCTCCCTTCATCATCCAGTAGTTGTTTTTCTCTCTCTTTCTCAGCTTCCTTGTTTTCCATCGTTTTGTCTTACCTGTCACTGACTTTCTCTTCTGCCTCATTTATCCAAGCTGTTAGAGCCTCCATTTTTGACTGCATCTCAGTAATAGCATTCTTAATTTTCACTTGATTAGATTTTGGCTCTTTTATTTCTACAGTAATGGATTCTCTAGTGTCTTCTAAGCTTTTTTTCAAGCATATTTTTTATAATTGTTTTGAATTCTAGTTGTGACATCTTACTTATATCCATATTGATTAAATCCCTGCCAGTGAGTAGTACTTCCTCCTGTTCTTTCTTTTGGGGTGAGTTTCTCCATCTCATCATCATGTCCAGAAAAGAACAGAAGAAAGAGAGAAAAGACAAAAATAACAACACCAGAAAAATACAAACAAAGCTCACCAGAAGTAAACACAAACAAAGAAAAATAAGAAGTCAAACAAGAAGTAAAACAGAACAAAACAATAAACTAGATCCTGAGTGTATTTTGGTTTGTTTGTTAAAAGAAACTAGATCTCAAAAATAGGAAAAAAAAGAAAAACTTATGCGAATATATATAGATATAGATATAGATATAGATATTGTGTGTGTGTGTGTGTGTATCAATGTGTACGTATAGATCTCAAAATAGGAAAGAATCAAAAGCTTTTATATATAAATATATATATAACATATATAAATATAAAATATATACTATAATAATATATGTAATATATATAATAACAAAAATACAATAAAATACAATGGAAGGAAACAAAAATAAAGTATACATTAAAAATTTTAATAAGAGGGGTACCTGGGTGGCTCAGTTGGTTAAGCAACTGCCTTCAGCTCAGGTCATGATCCTGGAGTCCTGGGATGGAGTCCCGCATCAGGCTCCCTGATCAGCAGGGAGTCTGCTTCTCCCTCTGACCCTCCCCCTCTCATGTGCTCTCTCTCTCTCTCATTCTGTGTCTCTCAAATAAATAAATAAGATCTTTAAAAAAATTTTTAATAAGAACAAAAAAAGAATTAAAAAAATAAAATATCTGAAAAAAATAAAACTGAAAGACTAAAGAATAATGATTTAAAAAAAAAAAAACCGTGAATGCTATATACTGTTTTTCCCAAAAGCTGAAGTTTTGCAGTTCCCTGTGATTGGTAAACTTGGTGCTAGCGAGTTGTTCCATCTGGTCTTCTGGGGGAAGGGTCTGTTGCGGTGATTCTCAGGTGTCCTTGCTTGGTGGAATTGCACTCCTGTTACCAGGGGGCAGGGCTCAGTGCAAGCAGCTTCAGATGGCACTTTGTTGCGTACTGTTTTGTTCTCTGAAGGCTTTCAGCACTGATGGGGTGTGGGGGTATGGAAATGGCGGTGCCCCGATCTCTAGCCCCCCACCCCCTCTCTTCAGGGAGCCCTCACACAAATGCAGTGAATCACTCTTGTCTCCCTGGTTTCTGACCAACCTCTTTGTTCACACGGCCTGTGACCAAGCATTTTTATCTGAGGCACCCCACCCAGTTTTGAGTCTCCAAACTTTACAGACTCCTGTGGTGCAGACCCATGCCATTCCCTCCGGGGCAGGGAGAGGGGGTCTCGCTGTGCTTCTGCCTTTTGCTGGCCCCTTCCCAGAGAGCGGTCATGCGAGCATGCAGCAATTCAGTTTATGGCAACACGGAGCAGAAAGCTGGCTCCTAGGCTTGCTGTTTTCAGCCCACTTCCCGGCTCCGATGCCTGGAAACTCTGCCGCACTCCGACACCCCCCACCCCGTTCTTCTTGTGACCCTGGGGATCCTGGGGCCACGCTATCCGCTATCCGACGTGGGAGTCCACCCCGCTTCTTTGCCACCTGAGCATCTTTAAGCCAGGGACGTCCCCCACTGCAGCAGAACTCTAAAGATTCCGATTGTGTGCTCCCCTGCTTATAATACTTTGAGGTAGCCTCCTTTAGCAAGCTCCCTCCCCTCTGCCCTATCTACCTATATATTGCCCTGGATTCACGTCTCCACACCTCCTACCTTCCAAAAAGTGGTCACTTTTCTATTTGTAGAATTGCAGCAATTCTTTTCTCAGATGTCCGATTGATTTTGCAGGTGTTCAGAATGATTTGATAATTATCTAGCTGAATTCCAGGGACCAGATGAAATTAGGGTCCCCTACTCCTCTGCCATCTTAACTCCTCCTCTGTGATTTCATTTAGGTGAGGTTCCTCCAAAAGTCAAGTTCATAGAGAGAGAAAAAGTAGAATAGAGTTGACCAGGAGCTGGGGAAAAGAGTAACGGGGAGTTATTATTGTCTAATGGGTACAGAGTTTCAGTTTGGGATGATGACAAGTTCTGGAAATGGATGGTGGTGAAGGCAGCACAAGAGTGCGAAGGTACTTAATGCCACTAAACTGTACACTTAAAAAAATGGGTAAGATGGTTAATTTTATGTGATGTATATTTTACTGAGGCATGGAAACCGCTGTGTAGGTACAACCCCAATGAAGTAATCAACAGTTTTAGCTCCATAGAAGTCACCCATGTGCCATTGCCAGTCACAAATCCTCCTGCTTCAGAGATAGTCATGATCCTGTCTCCTATGAGAACTACTTCCTCACTTTTTAAAAAAATTGTTCTGCTTCCTAAATATGCATCCCGGTGTAATTGTGTAATTTTATTTTACTTGTCTTTTAATAACACCTTTGTTGAGATACAGCTCACAGGCCATGATATTCTTTGTTTAAAGAGTCCAGTTCATGGGCGCCTGGGTGGCTCAGTTGGTTAAGCATCTGCCTTCGGCTCAGGTCATGATCCCAGGGTCCTAGGATGGAGCCCCGAGCCGGCTCTCTGCTCAGCGGAGAGCCTGCTTCTCCCTCTCCCTGCCGTTCCCCCTGCTTGTACTCTCTCTGTGTCAAATAAATAAATAAGATCTTTAAAAAAAATAGAGTCGAGTTCAGTGGTTTATAGTATGTTGAGAAAATTATACAGGCATCACCGCAGTTGATTTTAGAACATCTTCCTCACCCTCTAATGGAAACTCTCCTGTTCATTAGCAGTCCCTCTTCATTCTCCCCCCTTCCTCCCCTGAGCCCCTGGCCATCACTAGTGTACCTTCTAGCTCTAGGACTTTGTCCGTTCCGGGTATTTCATAGCAATGGCCTCCTACCAGTTGTCGTCTTCTGTGACTTACTTCACCTCGCGTGTTTCCAAGGATGAGCCATGTTGTAGCATGTGTCAGAACTTCATTTCCTTTGGGCCAAATAATGGATTCTTTTTGAATGAAGGAATATACCATGTTTTATTTTTTTAACCCATCAGTGGATGACCATTTTGGTTGTTTCCACTTTTTGGCTATCGTGAATAATACTGCCGTGGACATTTGAGTACAAGTTTTTGCTTGGACATACGTTTTCGTTTCCCTTGGGTAGGTGCTTGGGAGTGGAATTGCTCAGTCATGTGTTAACTCTATGTTCAGCCTTTCGAGGAACTGCCCAACTGTTCTCTAGAGCAGCTACGTAATTTTACATTCCTGCCAGGGTGAACGAGGGTTCCAATTGCTCCCTATCCTCACTGACATTCGATACTGCCTGTCTTTTCGATTTTAGCCATCCCAGTGGATGTAAAAGGGTATCTCATTGTAGTTTTGATGTGCACCTTTCTGATAATTCATGATATTGCACATCCTTTCATATTCTTATTGATCTTTTATTTCTTCTTTGGAGAAATGTCTATTCACGTCCTGTGCCCTTTTAAAATTGGACATCTTTTTCTGGCTGAGTTCTAAGAGTGGGTACTAGTCCCCATCAGATATATGATCTGCTAATATTTTCACCCATCCTCTGGGCTGTCTTCACTCTCTCAGTGCTGTGTTTTCTCTCAGAGCAGAGAAGTATTTCATTTTTCCTTCCAATCTTTTTTATTGAGTTGAAACACACATAGCGTAAAGTTTACCATCGTAACCATTTTTAAGTGCACACTTCAGTGGCATTAAATACATTTATAATGTTGTGCCGCCGTCACCACTCTGATCTCCAGGACTCCTTTTCATCTTATAACTTATAACTGAAACTGTATAGTCATTAAAATGTAAATCCCCATTGCCTGCTTGCCTCCAGGCCCTGGCAACCTCCATTCTACTTTCTGTCTCTAGGATTGTGACTACTCTGGGTGCCTCCTGTGAGTGGAATCATACAAGGCTTGTCTTTGGGGGACTGGCTTATTTCACTTGGCATAATGTCCTCAAGGTTCATCCGTGCTGTGGCACGTGTCAGGATTTCTTTTCTTTCCGAGGGTCAGTAGTGTTTCATTGCAAGTATGTACCACATTTGGCTTATCCATTGGTTGTCCATCGATGGACACTTAGGTTGCTTCCGTGTTTTAGCTATTGTGAATAGTGCTGCTGTGAACGTGGACATACAAGCAGCTCTTCAAGACCCTGCTTTCAGTTCTTTGGGGCGTATACCCAGAAGTGGAATTGCCGGGTCATATGGCAAGTCTAGTTTTGATCTTTTGAAGGAACCACGACACCATATTCCGCAGAGGCTGTACCGTTTTACATTTCCACCAGCAGCACACATGGGTTCCAGTTTCCTCCACGTCCTCTCCAACACAGGACATCTTATTTTCTGGGGTTTTTTTGACAGTAGTCATCCTCATGGGTGGGAGGTGGTATCTCACTGTAGTTGTGGCTTGCATTTCCCTCGTGATGGGTGATGTTGAGCATCTTTTTATGTGCTCAGAGGCCATTTGTGTATCTTCTTTGCAGAAATGTCTCTTCGAGTCCTTTGCCCATTTTTTTAATCAGGTCGTTTCTTTTGTTGTTGTTGTTGTTGAGTTGTAGGAGTGTTCTCTGTATATTCTGGATATTAATCCCTTATCAGACAGACACTTGATTTGCAAATATTTTCTCCCATTCTGTGGGTAACCTTTTTACTGTGTCAAGAGTGTTTTTAGATGCAGAAAATTTTTAAAGTTTCGTTAAGTCCATTTTGTCTGTTTTTTTGTTACCTGTGTCTTTGGTGTCATGCATCAGAGGGATCTTTGCCAAATCCAGTGCCATGAAACTTTTGCCTTATGTTTTCTTCTGAGAGTTTTCTATAGCAAGGCAAGCCCTGTGAAGGGGGATTTTTCTGGGGGACTGCCAGGAGTAAAATTAGTAACAGTTCTATGGCCATGTGCTTGTGAGGAGGCTGTAAACTGTTCTGCCCATTCCACCAGGTGCTAGGCGACCTGTTTTCACAGCTACCCTAGTTGCTAGGATGTGGTTTTTCAAGGCTAGTGGGGACCTGAGGGAGAGGGATATGGGACTAGGGCAATTAAAACTTCACGTAGTTCGCTGCTCTTACCAAGATTCGGCAGTTTTATTGAACAAACAATTTTTTCTGGGTACTAGTCCCCATCAGATATATGATCCACTAATATTTTCTCTCATAATGTGCCACTGTCACCACCGTCCTTGACTCTTTTTGCCTGTGTTGTAACTGTTTTTATGGAGGAGGGCATTTCTGGAGGACCTTATTTTAACATTTTGGGAGTGCTTCCCATTTTACCTCTTAACTTCCTATGAATCCATACAAACGCAGCGTGGCCTCTTTTGTTCCACGTGGTATTTAAGTTTACACTTACTCTGTTTGGGTGCCGCCATAGTTCATTCCCTGCCACATTGTTCTACACTCGTCTTTCTCTGTGTGGATCAGTCACAACATTCACTGTATTATCTGTGAACACAGGGTTCTTTTCTTTTGGAATACTATGAAGAGGGCTTCTTATGACCATTATTGTCCAGTAACATGGTGCAAATAAGCAGAAATTTCTAGCTAAGTTATAGGGTACTTGAGAAAATAAAATTTAACTAGAAAATTAAAAGTGTTATTTCAAAGTGGCATGCCACTTTACGTTTCTGAAGCGGTTTAGAGAGCTGCTACTGTTCCACAGCAACGCTTGGCATTTTCAGTTCCGTATAGCCAATCCTGTGGGTGTGTAGCAACATCTCTTTGTGGCTATATAATCTGTATTTCTCTGAATCCCGATGACATTGAACACCCTCACAGATGTTTGTTTGGCTCATCCTTTACATTTTGACGCCAGTAGAATAAGCTTTCATTCCCACACATCCATCCAAACTGCTCTGCTCCAGGATACCAGTGAGTAACTCTCCGTTGTCAAATCACATGATCAACACTCGGTCCTCACCTTGGACCTACTGGCAACACTTAAAAGATGATCGGAATGTTCTGACTTACCTTTGAAAATAATCACTCTGCTCACTGGGTGGAAAATAGGCTATTGGGAGAGCCAGAGTGGAAGCAGAGAGACCAACCAGTTAGAGACTTCTGCGGTTGGAGAAGAGAAGAGGGAGTTGATGATGGCTTGCAGTGCGCTGGAGAGTGGGGGTCGGGGGCGGTGGTGAGAGGAGGTTCACATTCTGGATATATGTTTAAGGTAGGGCCAAGAGAATTTGCAGATGGACTGGCTCTGTAGTGTAAGGCTCTTCTAGAAACGCTTTCTTTCTTTGTTTTCAGGACAATGCCCTCTCCTGGTGGTACCCCTACCATACCAGCCACTCCTTCCCCCACTTCTTTCCTGAGTCCTCATCTTATCAACACCTATACATGGAACGCCCTGGAGCTAAGTCCTCACCCAGTCCTCGTATCTGCTCCTTTCTCTAGCTGCTGGCTCTGCTCCCTGGGCAGTGGCAGCCGGTCCCATGGCTTGGATATCATCTCCAGACTGGCAACTCTCAAATAGACATCTGTGGCTGACTTCTCTCCTGAATTCCAGACTCAGTCACCTTGCTGCCTAGCTGGCATGCCCACGTGGCGGTTTAATAGGCATCTCAAGCTAAATACGTCCAACACCTGCTCTTTCCACACTCATGTGCACCTCAGTGAATGGCAGCTCTGTTCTTGCAGTTGCTCAGGGCAGGGCCACTGGAACCCTCCTTTGCCGCCTTCCTCTTACACGCTACATCTGCTCTGTCAGCAAATCCTTTGAGCTCTACCTCACAATATACCCAGATTCTAGCCTCTTCTCACCACTACCACTTCAACCACCCTCCTAAAAGCTTCCAACATCTCCCACTTGGCACATCACAAGGTCTCTAAGGATTCTCTGCTTATGCAATGGCCCATCGCCCTACCCCTGCCTGTTCTTGGATCATGTGGCAGATGGAGTGATCCTTCAGGACTTCTCAACTCTGGTCACTCCTTTGCTAAAACCCTTCCGCACTTCCCATCTCCACTGAAATAGAGACATAATTCCTGAGGCACCTGGGTGGCTCAGTTGGTTAAGCGACTGCCTTCGGCTCAGGTCATGATCCTGGAGTCCTGGGATCGAGTCCCACATCGGGCTCCCTGCTCAGCAGGGAGTCTGCTTCTCCCTCTGACCCTCTCCCCTCTCATGTGCTCTCTCTCTCTCTCAGTCTCTCTCTTTCAAATAAATAAATAAAATCTTAAAAAAAAAAAAAAAAGAAACATAATTCCTTACCAATCCTTACCAAGTCTTCATGTGACCTGTCTCCACCCACAGCCCTCAGCTACCACTCCACAATGCCTGCTCTGTCCAGATAATGGTGACCTCCTTGCTGATCTTCAAACATGCCAAGCATGCTCCCATCTCCGGACTCTTCCACTTAGCCTTCCCTCTCCCTGATTTGCTCTTCCCCTTCTCTGACCACTGGCTTCAAATAGCACTCCACCCTAACCTCACTCTTGTTCCCCTTGCACTGCTTCATTCTGTTCCATCGCACATATTACAACCAGGCACATCATGTAGTTATCTTTTTGTTTGTGCCAGGTTTGTAATTTTTTTTTCCTTTTCATGGGATCATAGACTTTGTCTTATTTTCTGCCACGTCCCTAGTACTAGTACAACAGTTCATACATAAGTGGTGGAATGAATGAATGAATGAATGAATGAACGAAGGAATGAGGAGAGGTGGAATGTGTCAGTTTCACTGTCAAATTAGGCTTCTGTAAAAAGCACCAAGGTTGGACAGCATGCTTCAAATGTGCAAGTCGGCCTGTCCTGAGCCATTTGCACATTAAGGACTGAGGATACAGTCAGAAGAGAGAGAAAGCTAGAATCCTTGACTTAGGATCTAAGTGGCAGGATTGCCTTTAATGCCACCATGGTCTTGAAAGGGGCTCTAAGGAAAGGAAGAAAGTCCTTACCAGTCTTACCCGTAACTGGGCCCAAGGTAGTGATTGCCACATCAACCAAATCTTACTCCTCCTCACATCCAGAGATTTTCAATTTAGTAGGGGAAGTAGAATGTGTTTGCAAATGACCATATATATGATAGGTCAGAATGCCATAGGTATAAAGGAAGTTCAGTATTGCGACTCGGTAGCGATAGATCTTACCATTGCTGAACAATATATAATTCATACAATCGTAGATCCATCGACACAGTTGAGTTTAGATCTTCTCAGTGTTGATCTGAGCACCCGCTGTATGCCAAGAAGTGCACTCAATACCAGCACACACGTTACCTAACTTAATCTCTCAACCATTCTGTGAGAGGCGTCCTTTGTGTGGCCATCTTACTGAAGCAGAAACCTAGGCCTGAGGAAGTAAAGGTCGATGTCTAAGACCAATCAGCCAGAAAGTGACACCTGGGATTTAGGGACAGGGAAGATGAAAGCCCCTCAACCAGAAGAAAGGTGACTCTCTTCTTTTTCAAAAGGTTATTTGTTTACTCTCAGAAAATCCTTTCTGGCTGGATTTGTTAGGCTAGGAGAACACAAGACTCCAAGCTTACACAGCTCTCATGCTCTTAGCAGCCAAGGAGAAGAAAAGAGCTCTCACGGTGCTTAGGAAAGGTAGCCTACTGTATTCTCTGATGCTTGAGTTGTTTTGTAAAACACCACTAGACATTGACATGGTCATAAAAGCAGCTAAGGTGACAATAAAGATGATTAAAGATTGTGTCTGTTTTGGAAAAAAATCATGAATAAAAGAAACAGTTTCTTTTTTTTAGGCGCATTGTTACATAAAATGTAAATACTACAATAGAGACTCTGAATAGTTGGGGGATCTGATGTACTGGTATCATTTTGTTGCAACAGATTTATAAATAGATTTATATCCTGTCTGTAGGCTTTCCTTAAACCATGATAGATCAGTTACCTCAAAGTTTATGTATTGTTACCTGTAATTTGAGAGGTTCCCATGAATTGTCAGTAGATAAAATATCAACTTTAACATAGAAATTAAGAAACCAAGAGAATAAGCAAAACTCAAACATGAATTCAACACTGTGTATGTATCCACTGGCCTCAGTTGTCCACCCTGCCCCATTCCACTGGATCCCTGAATCAGATGCAGCCTCTTCCAGACAGCCCCAATATATAAAACCCCAATTACTAGGCTGCATCGAGTCTGAAGTGATGTTTCATGCAAAAATTGCCTTTATTTATTTTAAATGACCTCTATTTCATGAATAGAAACTGTCATGGTAAATTTGAGTACTCAGTAGATAACGTTCCTAAAATAATGCATTGATGTGACTTGTGTGAATAACCCCGGGATAGTAATAAAATAGATACAGATAATACAATTGTGTGAAACTATGTAGATGGAAGATGGTATGCTCTGAAAAATAATTTTAGCTCAGAAATTGAACCAAGTGATACAGGATATTGATGCAATGATCCATGAGAAAAGCTTAAATAAAATTTTTTCATGAAATGAGAAAAGGCAATACTACAGAATATTTTGTATATGATTTCATGTATCGATGTATGACCAAATTGCTAAGGTAAATATTGAAAGCTGGTTTCCTCCTCCCAGATTACTATGTTTCTCTAGACTACATAGTCCAGTTAGAGCCACTGGAGCCATCATTTCTCACTTCACCTTTGCCTCTATGAGCCTCTCATTCAGACAATACTATAACTCAGTGCTTGAGGTATTTGATATATTTGGCTTCTTCCTCCACTATTCTTCTGCCTTTGGTTATTCCTGTCCTTCACCTGCTACCTCTTATGGTGCAGGCCCTCCTGGGACTTCTGGCGGTGGGGCCTCCGGGGGCGGTGGGGCCTCCGGGGGCGGAGGGGCCTCCGGGTCGGGTGGGGCCTCCGGGGGTGGGGGGGCCTCCGGGGGTGGGGCGGCCTCCGGGGGTGGAGCTTCCGGTTGTTGAGGGGCCTCCTGTGGTTGAGGGGCCTCCTGGGGTAGGGGCTCCTCCTGCGGTGGGGGCGCCTCCTGCGG
>NW_025408794.1:0-16234 GCF_002201575.2 Neomonachus schauinslandi | reverse complement strand
TTTTTGCTTTTGTTTCTCTTGCCTTTGGGGGCATGTCAAGCAAGATGTTGCTGTGGCCGAGGTCAGAGAGGTCGCTGCCTGTGTCCTCCTCTTGGATTTTGATGGATTCCTGTCTCACATTTAGGTCTTTCATCCATTTTGAGTTTATCTTTGTATATGGTATAAGAAAATGGTTCAGTTTCATTGTTCTACATGTGGCTGTCCAGTTACCCCACACCATTTGTTGAAGAGACTGTCTTTTTTCCATTGGATATTCTTTGCTGATTTGTCAAAGATTAGTTGACTGTAGAGTTGAGGGTCCATTTCTGGGTTCTCTATCCTGTTGCATTGATCTGTGTGTCTGTTTTTGTGCCAGTACCTTACTGCCTTGATGATTACAGCTTTGTGATACAGCTTGAAGTCTGGAATTGTGATGCCCCAGCTTTGGTATTATTTTCTTTTTTTTTTCAAATTTTTTTTTTATTCTTATGTTAATCCCCATACATTACATCATTAGTTTTAGATGAAGTGTTCCATGATTCATTGTTTGTGCATAACACCCAGTGCTCCATGCAGAATGTGCCCTCCTCAATACCCACCACCAGGCTAACCCATCCTCCCACCCCCCTCCCCTCTAGAACCCTGTTTGTTTTTCAGAGTCCATCGTCTCTCATGGTTCGTCTACCCCTCCGATTTCCCCCGCTTCATTCTTCCCCTCCCGCTACCTTTTTCTTCTTTTTTTTTTTTCTTAACATATATTGAATTATTTGTTTCAGAGGTACAGATCTGAGATTCAACAGTCTTGCACAATTCACAGCGCTTACCAGAGCACATACCCTCCCCAGTGTCTATCACCCAGTCACCCCATCCTTCCCACCCCACCCCCCACTCCAGCAACCCTCAGTTTGTTTCCTGAGATTAAGAATTCCTCATATCAGTGAGATCATATGATACATGTCTTTCTCTGTTTGACTTATTTCACTCAACATAATACCCTCCAGTTCCATCCACGTCGTTGCAAATGGCAAAATCTCATTCCTTTTGATGGCTGCATAATATTCCATTGTATATATATATACCACATCTTCTTTATCCATTCATCTGTTGATGGACATCTTGGCTCTTTCCACAGTTTGGCTATTGTGGACATTGCTGCTATAAACATCGGGGTGCACGTACCCCTTCGGATCCCTACTTTTGTTATCTTTGGGGTAAATACCCAGTAGTGCAATTGCTGGATCATATGGTAGCTCTATTTTCAACTTTTTGAGGAACCTCCATACCGTTTTCCAGAGTGGCTGCACCAGCTTGCATTCCCACCAACAGTGTAGGAGGGTTCCCCTTTCTCCGTATCCCCGCCAACATCTGTCATTTCCTGACTTGTTAATTATAGCCATTCTGACTGGTGTGAGGTGGTATCTCATTGAGGTTTTGATTTGGATTTCCCTGATGCCAAGCGATATTGGCACTTTTTCATGTGTCTGTTGGCCATTTGGATGTCTTCTTTGGAAAAATGTCTGTTCATGTCTTCTGCCCATTTCTTGATTGGATTCTTTGTTCTTTGGGTGTTGAGTTTGATGAGTTCTTTATAGATTTTGGATACTAGCCCTTTATCTGATATGTCATTTGCAAATATCTTCTCCCATTCTGTCGGTTATCTTTTGGTTTTGTTGCCTGTTTCCTTTGCTTTGCAAAAGCTTTTTATCTTGATGAAGTCCCAATAGTTCATTTTTGCCCTTGCCTCCCTTGCCTTTGGCGATGTTTCTAGGAAGAAGTTGCTTTGGCTGAGGTCAAAGAGGTTGCTGCCTGTGTTCTCCTTTAGGATTTGGATGGACTCCTGTCTCACATTGAGGTCTTTCAACCATTTGGAGTCTATTTTTGTGTGTGGTGTAAGGAAATGGTCCAGTTTCATTCTTCTGCATGTGGCTATCCAATTTTCCCAACACCATTTGTTGAAGAGACTGTCTTTGTTCCATTGGACATTCTTTCCTGCTTTGTCAAAGATGAGTTGACCATAGAGTTGAGGGTCCATTTCTGGGCTCTCTATTCTGTTCCATTGATCTATGTGTCTGTTTTTGTGCCAGTACCAGGCTGTCTTGATGATGACAGCTTTGTAATAGAGCTGGAAGTCCGGAATTGTGATGCCACCGGCTTTGCTTTTCTTTTTCAACATTCCTCTGGCTATGCGGGGTCTTTTCTGGTTCCATACAAATTTTAGGATTATTTGTTCCATTTCTTTGAAAAAAGTGGATGGTATTTTCATGGGGATTGCATTGAATGTGTAGATTGCTCTAGGTAGCATTGACATCTTCACAATATATGTTCTTCCAATCCATGAGCACGGAACGTTTTTCCATTTCTTTGTGTCTTCCTCAATTTCTTTCATGAGTATTTTATAGTTTTCTGAGTACAGATCCTTTGTCTCTTTGGTTAGATTTATTCCTAGGTATCTTACGGTTTTGGGTGCAATTGTAAATGGGATCGACTCCTTAATTTCTCTTTCTGCTGTCTTGTTGTTGGTGTATAGGAATGCCACTGACTTCTCTGCATTGATTTTATATCATGCCACTTCACTGAATTCCTGTATGAGTTCTAGCAGTTTTGGGGTGGAGTCTTTGGGTTTTCCACATAAAGTATCATATCATCTGCAAAGAGTGAGAGTTTGACTTCTTCCTTGCCAATTTGGATGCCTTTGATTTCTTTTTGTTGTCTGATTGCTGTGGCTAGGACTTCCAATACTATGTTGAATAGCAGTGGTGATAGTGGACAGCCCTGCCGCGTTCCTGACCTTAGGGGGAAAGCTCTCAGTTTTTCCCCATTGAGAATGATATTTGCTGTAGGTTTTTCATAGATGGCTTTTATGATATTGAGGTATGTACCCTCTATCCCTATACTCTGAAGAGTTTTGATCAAGAAAGGATGCTGTACTTTGTCAAATGCTTTTTCTGCATCTATTGAGAGGATCATATGATTCTTGTTCTTTCTTTTGTTAATGTATTGTATCACATTGATTGATTTGCGGATGTTGAAGCAACCTTGCAGCCCAGGGATAAACACGTGGTCATGGTGAATAATCCTTTTAATGTACTGTTGGATCCTATTGGCTAGTATTTTGGTGAGAATTTTTGCATCCATGTTCATCAGGGATATTGGTCTGTAATTCTCCTTTTTGATGGGGTCTTTGTCTGGTTTTGGGATCAAGGTAATGCTGGCCTCATAAAATGAGTTTGGAAGTTTTCCTTCCATTTCTATTTTTTGGAACAGTTTCAGAAGAATAGGTATTAATTCTTCTTGAAATGTTTGGTAGAATTCCCCTGGGAAGCCATCTGGCCCTGGGCTTTTGTTTTTTGGGAGATTTTTGATGACTGCTTCAATTTCCTTAGTGGTTATAGGTCTGTTCAGGTTTTCTATTTCATCCTGGTTCAGTTTTGGTAGTTGGTACATATCTAGGAATGAATCCATTTCTTCCAGGTTATTTAATTTGCTGGCATAGAGTTGCTCATAATATGTTCTTATAATTGTTTGTATTTCTTTGGTGTTGGTTGTGATCTCTCCTCTTTCATTCATGATTTTGTTGATTTGGGTCATTTCTCTTCTCTTTTTGATAAGTCTGGCCAGGGGTTTATCAATCTTGTTAATTCTTTCAACGAACCAGCTCCTAGTTTCGTTGATCTGTTCTACTGTTCTTTTAGTTTCTGTTTCATTGATTTCTGCTCTTATCTTTATTATTTCTCTTCTCCTGCTGGGTTTAGGCTTTATTTGCTGTTCTTTCTCCAGCTCCTTTAGGTGGAGGGTTAGGTTGTGTACTTGAGACCTTTCTTGCTTCTTGAGAAGGGCTTGTATTGCTATATACTTTCCTCTTAGGACTGCCTTTGCTGCATCCCAAAGATTTTGAATAGTTGTGTTTTCATTTTCATTGGTTTCCATGTATTTTTTTAATTCTTCTTTAATTTCCTGGTTGACCCATTCATTCTTCAGTAGGATGCTCTTTAGCCTCCATATATTTGAGTTCTTTCCGACTTTCCTCTTGTGATTGAGTTCTAGTTTCAAAGCATTGTGGTCTGAAAATAGTCAGGGAATGATTCCAATCTTTTGGTACCGGTTGAGACCTGATTTATGACCTAGGATGTGATCTATTCTGGAGAATGTTCCATGGGCACTAGAGAAGAATGTGTATTCCGTTGCTTTGGGGTGGAATGTTCTGAATAGGTCTGTGAAGTCCATTTGGTCCAGTGTGTCATTTAAAGTCTTTATTTCCTTGTTGATCTTTTGCTTAGACGATCTGTCCATTTCAGTGAGGGGGGTGTTAAAGTCCCCCACTATTATTGTATTGTTGTCGATGTGTTTCTTTGCTTTTGTTATTAATTGGCTTATATAATTGGCTGCTCCCATGTTAGGGGCATAGATATTTACAATTGTTAGATCTTCTTGTTGGATAGATCCTTTAAGTATGATATAGTGTCCTTCCTCATCTCTTATTACAGTCTTTGGTTTAAAATCGAATTTGTCTGATATAAGGATTGCCACCCCAGCTTTCTTTTGGTGTCCATTAGCATGGTAAATTGTTTTCCACCCCCTCACTTTCAATCTGGGGCTGTCTTTGGGTCGAAAATGAGTCTCTTGCAGATAGCATATCGATGGGTCTCGTTTTTTAATCCAGTCTGATAGCCTGTGTCTTTTGGTTGAGGCATTGAGCCCATTTACATTCAGGGTAACTATTGAAAGATAGGAATTTAGTGCCATTGTATTGCCTGTAAGGTGACTGTTACTGTATATTGTCTGTGTTCCTTTCTGGTCTATGTTGCTTTTAGGCTCTCTCTTTGCTTAGAGGACCCCTTTCAAGATTTCCTGTAGGGCTGGTTTTGTGTTTGCAAATTCCTTTAGTTTTTGTTTGTCCTGGAAGCTTTTTATCTCTCCTTCAATTTTCAATGACAGCCTAGCTGGATAGAGTATTCTTGGCTGCATATTTTTCTCATTTAGTGCTCTGAATATATCCTGCCAATCCTTTCTGGCCTGCCAGGTCTCTGTGGATATGTCTGTTGCCAATCTAATGTTTCTACCCTTGTAGGGTACATATCTCTTCTCCCGAGCTGCTTTCAGGATTTTCTCTTTGTCTATGAGACTCGTAAGTTTTACTATTAGATGTCGGGGTGTTGACCTATTTTTATTGATTTTGAGAGGGGTTCTCTGTGCTTCCTGGATTTTCATGCCTGTTTCCTTCCCCAAATTAGGGAAGTTCTCTGCTATAATTTGATCCATTATACCTTCTGCCCCTCTCTCTCTTTCTTCTTCTGGGATCCCAATTATTCTAATGTTGTTTCGTCTTATGGTATCGCTTATCTCTCGAATTCTGCCCTCGTGATGCAGTAGTTGTTTATCTCTCTTTTTCTCAGCTTCTTTATTTTCCATCATTTCGTCTTCTATATTACTGATTCTCTCTTCTACCTCATTTATTCTAGCAGTTAGCGCCCCCATTTTTGATTGCACCTCATTAATAGCCTTTTTGATTTCTACTTGGTTGGATTTTAGTTCTTTTACTTCTCCAGAAAGGGTTTCTCTAATAACTTCCATATTTTTTTCAAGCCCAGCTAGTATCTTTAAAGTGATGATTCTGAACTCTAGATCTGACATCGTACTAATGTCCGTATTGAGTAGGTCCCTGGCAGTCGGTACTACCTCTTGTTCTTTTTGTTGAGGTGATTTTTTCCGTCTCGTCATTTTGTGCAGAGGAGAATAGATTAATGAGAGAACAAAATGCTAGCAGAGTAACAACGTCCCCAGAAAATATACTCTAAACAAATCAGAAAAGACCTGAAGTAGTGGGAAAAGAAAGGGAAAGAGAGAAAAAAGAAAAAGAAAAAAAAGAAAAAGATAAAGATAAAAACAAAAACAAACAAAACAAAACAACAACAACAACAAAAACCAGAATGTGATCAAATATGATCAGGCTGGTATATAGATCAGTGCCACACACTAGATTTGGGGTGTATTTTGGTCTTTTAGAAGAAAGTGCCTCCCAAAATTTTAAAGAAAGAAAAACTTATATACGTACAAAAATAAGGGTTGATAGGATGAAGGGATGGAATATGACTGTAAAGATGGAAATTATAAAAAATTTTATAAAGGAATTGATAAGAAGTTGTTTGAAAAAAGAAAGAAGAGGATTTAAAAAAAGAAAAAAGAAAAAAAAAGGGAGAGGATGTGATCAGGCAGGGGAATAGAAAACACCATATACTAGAGATTTAGGGTATATTTTAATCTGTTAGAAGAAACTATCTCAAAATTTTAAAGAGAGAACAACTTACATATATAAGCCAAAAATACGGGTAACTACTATGAAGGGATAGAATATGACTCTAAAAATGAAAAATAAAATTTTTTTTTTTTAAAGATTTTATTTATTTATTTGACAGAGAGAGAGATAGCTAGAGCAGGAACACAAGCAGAGGGAGTGGGAGAGGGAGAGGCAGGCTTCCTGCCGAGCAGGGAGCCCGATGTGGGACTCGATCCCAGGACCCCAGGATCATGACCTGAGCTGAAGGCAGACGCTTAACGACTGAGCCACCCAGGCGCCCCCAAATTTTTTTTTTTAAAAAAAAGGGATTGATAAGATGTTGGTTGAAAAAGGGAAAAAGAAAAATTCAAAAAGAAAAAAAAAAGAAAAAAAGACAGTTAAAAAAAATTAACTTTTAAAGACTACAGAATCATGGTAAAAAAGCCATCAATTCTATGTGCAGTAGTCCCCTAGAGCTGGAGTTCTGCCGTTCTCATTGATGGGTAAACGTGGTCTTGGCTGGCTGTTCTCGCTGATCTTCTGGGGAGGGGCCTGTTGCCATGGTTTCCAAATGTCTTTGCCGGAGGCAAAATTGCCCCGCCCTTGCCCCCTCCCGGCTAAGTAATCTGCTCGGGTTTGCTCTCTGGGGCTTTTGTTCCCTGCGAGCTTTCCGTACAGCTTTGGAGGCGGAGAGTGAAAATGGCGGCCTCCCAATCTCCGCCGCGGAGGAGCCGAGAACTCGGGGCCCCGCTCCTCAGTGAGCCCCCAGAGAAAAGCCGTCAGTCACTCCCGTCTCCCTGGTCTCCAGCCAAACTCCGTGCTCACCCGGCCTGTGACCTCGCGTTTCCACTTCTGGCACCCGACCCCGGGTGGAGTCTCCAAACCCAGCAGATCCCCGCGGTGCACTCCCGCGCGGCTCCTCCCAGGGGAGGAAGGTGAGTCTCCCCGGATCTGCCGCTTGTTGGGTCCCTGCTGGAGGAGCAGTGGCCCGACTGTGCCGCGGATCACGGTTTATGGCAACCCCGAGCTGAGAGCCCGCGCCTCGGCTCCGCCTCTGCAGCCGGCTTCCCTGCTCCGATACCTGGGAGCTCTGCCACACTCAGGCACCCCCGGTCTTTCTGTGACCCCGTGGGTCCTGAGACCACACTGTCCCGGAGGGTTCCACCCCCCGCTTAGCCACCAGAGTGACGTCCCTCGGCGGAGCAGACTTTTAAAAGTTCTGATTTTGTGCTCCGCGGCTCTATCACTTGCCAGAAGCGGCCGCCAGAGGCCCCTCCCCCACCGTCTATCCTCCCGAAATATCGCCTCGGATTCACTTCTCCGCACGTCCTACCTTCCAGAAAGTGGTTGCTTTTCTGATGAGAGAGTTGTTGCTCTTCTTTTCTTCGATCTCCTGTTGAGTTTGTAGGTGTTCAGAATGGTTTGATCCCTATCCAGCTGAATTCCTGAGACCAGACGAAATCCAGGTCCCCCACTCCTCCGCCATCTTGCTCCGCCGCCCTGGTATTCTTTTTCAACATTCCTCTGGCTATTTGGGATCTTTTCTGGTTCCATACAAATTTTAGGATTATTTGTTCCAGCTCTGTGAAAAATGTCAATGGTATTTTGATAGGGATTGCATTGAATGTATAGATTGCTCTGGTTATCAAAGATATTTTAACAATATTTGTTCTTCCAATCCATGAGCATGGAATGTTTTTCCATTTCTTTGTGTCTCCCTCAGTTTCTTTCATGAGTGTTGTATAGTTTTCAGAGTACAGATCCTTTACCCCTTTGATTAGGTTTATTCCTAGGTATCTTATGGTTTTTGGTGCAGTTGTAAATGGGATCGATTCCTTAATTTCTCTTTCTTCTGCCTCACTGTTAGTGTATAGAAATGCCACTGATTTCTGTGCATTCATTTTAAATCCTGCCACATTGCTGAATTCCTTTATGAGTTCTAGCAATTTGGGGGTGGAATCTTTTGGGTTTTCCACATAGAGTATCCTGTTATTTGTGAAGAGTGAGAGTTTGAC
This sequence comes from Neomonachus schauinslandi, assembly GCF_002201575.2. Classification (NCBI taxonomy): domain Eukaryota; kingdom Metazoa; phylum Chordata; class Mammalia; order Carnivora; family Phocidae; genus Neomonachus; species Neomonachus schauinslandi. The sequence goes on along the minus strand of NW_025408794.1, from coordinate 7,966 downwards.
TTCTCCTTTGCCAGTTTGGATGCCTTTTATTTCTTTTTGTTGTCTGATTGCTGAGGCTAGGACTTCTAGTACTATGTTGAACAGCAGCAGTGATATTGGGCATCCCTGTTGCGTGTTCCTGACCTTAGGGGAAAAGCTCTCAGTTTTTCCCCATTGAGTATGATATTCGCTGTGGGCTTTTTGTCTGTGGCTTTTATGATATTGAGGTATGCTGCCTCTATCCCTACACTGTGGAGAATTTTAATCAAGAATGAATGTTGTAGTTTGTCAAATGCTTTTTTGCATCAATTGAGAGGATCATATGGTTCTTGTCCTTTTTTTTTTATTAAGGTGATGTGTCATCTTGACTGATTTACAGATGCCGGACCACCTTTGCAGCCTAGGAATGAGTCCCACTTGGTCGTGGTGAATAATCCCTTTAATGTACTGTTGGATCCTATTGGCTAGTATTTTGTGAGAATTTTTACATCCATGTTCATCAAGGATATTGGTCTCTAATTCTCCCTTTGATTGGGTCTTTGGTTTTGGGGTCAAGGTAATTCTGGCCTCATATAAAGTGTTTGGAAGTTTTCCTTCCATTTGTATTTTTTGAAATGGCTTAAGAAGAATAGGTATTAATTCTACTTTAAATGTTTGATAGAATTCCTTGGGAAGCTATCCGGCCCTGGAGTCTTGTTTTTTTGTGAGGTTTTTGATTATTGCTTCAATTTCCTTGCTGGTTATGGGTCTGTTCAGGTTTTCTTTTTCTTCCTGTTTCAGTTTTGATAGTTTATATGTCTCTAGGAATGCATCCATTTCTTCCAGATTGCCTATTTTGTTGGCATATAGTTGCTCATAATATGTTCTCATAATTGTATTTCTTTGGTGCTGGTTGTGATTTCTCCTCTTTCATTCATGATTTTATTAATTTGGGTCCTTTCTCTTTTCTTTTTGATTAAGTCTGGCTAGAGGTTTATAGATCTTATTAATTCTTTCAATGAACCAGCTCATAGTTTTGTTGATCTGTTCTACTGTTCTTCTGGTTTCTATTTCATAATTTTCTGCTCTAATATTTATTAATTCTCATCTCCTATTTGGTTTGGACTTTATTTGCTTCTTTTATCCCCAGCTCCCTTAGGTGTAAGGTTAACTTGTGTTATTTGAGATTTTTCTAATTTTTTGAGTGAGACTTGCATTGCAGTGTACTTCTCTCTTAGGCCCTCCTTTGTGGTATCCCAAAGATTTTGAACAGTTGTGTTCATTCTCATTAATTTCCATGAATTTTTCAAATTCTTTAATTTCCTGGTTGACCCATTCCTTCTTCAGTAGGGTGCTTTTTAACCTCCAAGTGTTTGAGTTCCTTCCAAATTTCCTCTTGTGATTGAGTTCAAATTTTATGGCATTGTGGTCTGAAAATATGGAAGGAATAATCCCAGTCTTTTGGTACCAGTTGAGACCTGATTTGTGACCCAGTATGTGATCTATTCTTGAGAATGTTCTATGTGTCCTTGAGAAGAATGAGTATTCTGTTGTTTTAGGAGGGAATGTTTTGTATGTATCTGTGAAGTTCATCTGGTCCAATGTGTCATTCAAAGCCCTCGTTTCTTTGTTGATCTTCTGCTTAGATGATCTATCCATTGCTGTGAGTGGGGTGTGGAAGTCCCTTACCATTAATGTATTATTATCAATGTGTTTCTTTATTTTGGTTATTAATTGGTCTTTTTAATTGCCTGCTCCCATGTTGGGGGCATAAATGTTTACAATTGTTAGATCTTTTTGTTGGATAGACTCTTTAAGTATGATACAGTGTCCTTCTTCATCTCTTACCACAGTCTTTGGTTTAAAGTCTAATTTGTCTGATATGAGGATTGCTACCCCAGCTTTCTTTTGAGGTCCATTATCATGGTAAATTGTTCTCCACCCCCTTATTTTCAGTCTGGACGTGTTTTTAGGTCTAAAATGAGTCCCTTGTAGACAGCAGATAGGTGGGTCTTGCTTTTTTATCCAGTATGATACCCAGTGTCTTTTTTTTTTTTAAGATTTTATTTATTTGAGAGAGAGCGAGAGCAGTGACAGAGAGTGAGAGGGAGTAGCAGGCTCCCGCCTGTGCAGAGAGCTTAACACGGGGCTTGATCCCAGGACCATGAGATTGTGCCCTGAGCTGAAGGCAGATGCTTAACTGACTGAGCCACCCACGTGCCTCATACTGTGTCTTTTGATGGGAGCATTTAGCCCATTTACATTTAGAGTAACTATTGAAAGATACGATTTTAGTGCTATTGTATTGCCTATAAAGTCCCTGTTTCTGTAGATTGTCTGTTTCTTCCTGGTCTGTGTTACTCTTGGGCTCTGTCTTTGCTTACAGGATCCCCCTTAATATTTCTTCCAGGGCTGTCTTGGTGGTCACATATTATTTCAGTTTTTGTCTGTCCTGGAAGCTCTTTATCTCTCCTTCCATTCTGAATGACAGCCTTGTTGGATAAAGCATTCTTGGCTGCATGTTCTTCTCATTTAGTACCCTGAATATATCATGCCAGCCATTTCTGTCCTGCCAGGTTTATGTGGATAGGTCTGATGTTATTCTGATGTTTCTCCCTCTTTAGGTTAGGAGGCTCTTGTTTCAAGCTGCTTCCAGGATGTTCTGTTTTTCTCTGAAATTTGCAAGCTTCATTATTATATGTTAGGTGTTGATCTCTTTTTGATTTTGGGAATGGTCCTATCTACCTCTTGGACATGAATGCTTTTTGTCCTTCCCTGGATTAGGTAAGGTCTCAGCTATGATTTGTTCAGATAAGCCTTCTGGCCCTATTTCTCTCCCTTTACTCCCAGACACCCTATACAATTCTGACATTGTTAGGTTTCATGGCATCACTGATTTCTTGAAGACTCTCTTCATGGGCTATTAGTTGTTTTTCTCTCTGTTCCTTAAATTCCTTACTTTTCATCAACCTGTCTTCTTGATCACTTTCTGTCTTCTCTGCCTCATTCACTCTAGCTGTTAGAGCATTCAATTTAGACTGCATCTCAGTCATAGCATTTTTAATTTCAGCCTGCTTAGATCTAATTTCTGCACTAAGAGATTCTCTAGTGTCTTTTATGCCTTTGTTTCAAGCCCAGCTATTAACTTTATAATTGTTATCCTGAATTCCATCTCTGACATCATACTTATATTCATATTGATTAGATCCATGGCAGAGAATATTATCTCCAGTTCTTTCTTTTGTTGTGAATTCCTTCTTCTAGTCATTTTGCCTAAAGAAGAATGGATGAGCAAGAGAGCAGAATTAAAATTATCAACCACAATCCAAGCAAAATACATACTAGACAAATCCAAATAGGTCAGAAACCAAAACAGAAAAGCAAGCAAATACAAAACAAAAGGAAACAAAAAAAAGGGAGTGGGGAGAGAATATAATCTCACAGGGTGGACCGTACAGGGTGATCCACTTTTTCCTGAGTGAATTTTGGTCTGTTTGTTAGAAGACAGTAAATCCTGATATTGCAAGGAAAGCAAAACTTATATATATATAAAATTGAATCTAGTTAAAAAACGCCAAAAATGAAGCATATATCTATAAAATGTGAGTGATAAAAATAAAATTTAAAAAGCGACATAAAAACAAAGAGTTGATAAAATAAGAAACTAGTTGAAAAGGGAAAAAGAAAAAAAAATAAAAATTTTAGGCTGAAAGATAAATGAATCATGAGAAAATTCCGCAAGTTCAATATTCTGTATTCCCCTAGTGCTGGATTTTTATAGTCATGTGGTCTCTGTAAATTTGTTGTGCACCTGTTAGTCCAGTTGGTCTTCTGGGGGAGGGGCCTGTTGTGCTGCTTCTCAGGTGTCTTTGCTTGACATGTATAGTTGCACTGCCCCTTGTCAGGGGGCTGGGCTGCGTGTAAGCTGGTCCTCTGTGTGGCTTTTGTTCCTTGAAGTCTTTCTGTTCCTCTTTAGAGGATCAAAATAAAAATGGTTGTGCCACATTCTCCAGCTCAGAGCGGAAAGATCACAGCCTCCCCTCTTTAGTAAATCTGCTTGGACAAACGATCTTCACTTTTGTGTGTGCCAAACTCTGCAGACTCCTGAGGTGTGTGCCCATAGCCATCCTCCTGGGGTGAGTCCGAGGGTCCCTCGTTACTGCCCTTTGTAGGGCCATAGCCGTGAGAGTGGTTGCGGGATCGTGTGAGTATCCGTTCCACCACTCCTGGGGGATGGTTGATGGTCCCCGCGTTCCAGTCCGCTGCTGGGTTCCCAGGCAGAGAGCGGTCACCCAGTCGGCTGGGCTCGTGGTTAATGGTGACCCAAGCTGAGAGTCCCCTCTTGGGCTTGCTGACCGTAACCAGTTTTCCCGCTCCACTGCTTCAGCACTCTACTGGCTCAGGCACCCACGTTAGTTCTGTGACTCCTGGGATCCTGAGACCACACTGACCCATCTAGATTTCTGCCCGTTTTATCACCTGAGCCCTTTTCAGGCAGGCATGTCTCTCACTGGAGCAGATTTCTGAGGCTTCTGATTTTACCCTCTGGGGCTATATCACATTCAGGCAGCTGGCTTATGGAAGCTCCCTCCATCCTCCATTTATCTTTTGATATCTCCCCTCAGATTCACTTCTCCATATTTCCTACTTTGCAAAAGGCAGTTGCCTTTCTACTTCTAGATTTCCAGGTATTTTTTTCTTACATCTCAGGCTGAATTCATGGGTTTTCAGAATGTTTTGATAGTTATCTTGCTAAATTCAAGGGACCAGATGAAAGGAAGTCCCCTACTCTTCTGCCACCTTGCCTCTCCCCTAAATATTTTCTAATCTGATTTGCCAGATTTTCAAAAGTTAAGGATGTGAAAAACATTTGTCTACTTCTATGTATTAAGCATTATAAGAGGGTGTTTCATTTCTATAGACTTCTTAGGCATCTAAAATAGATATTAGCAACGAGTCTATATTTTTCTTCCTTCAGTTGTCATTAAGAATTTCTGTAGCTGATGTGTGGTTATGCCCATATTTGTATAATAAAATAAGTATTTTGCACTGTAATAATGTGCATAAAATGAGATTGTAGTCAATCACAATTGAGATACTTAAAAATAAGACTGGTTGTTATAAGTTGGGACAAAGAAAAAATGATGAGTAGTTTTTCAAAGAATATATTAATTTTATCCTAATACAGGGCTAGTCTTTTCAATATCTGACTGTGCTTTTAAATTAAAAATAGTGCTCATCTGTTTTCCCGCCTTGCAAAATGCTAAGAGACTTTAGTGTGAAAGCCTAGAATGGATTTAATACGTCATTTGCTACTGGCAGCTGAGAGGAGGGGGTGGTAATAAAAATATATCTGCATAGCAACTCTGGTGAATATAATTCTGGGGATCTCCCAGCTGGAAGAAGCTGGCATATGGCATCTTGTGCTACGTGTTAAAGAAACATAATGGGAAAAATCATGCAATTAGACTGAGAGCTATGATAGAGTCACAAATATGTGTATAAGCCAAAAATGTATGTTGGGATGTTCCAAACTTTTCTAAAGAAAAGCGCAGAATCGGTTTTTGTATCTGTTCTCAGGCTATCTATGCACTTGCTTACAATCTCCATCCATACTTAGACATAAGAGGAATAGAGTCAGAAATGTCATGAGAAGTAAATAAGAATCCTACCAATGTTTTAGAAAGGTAGTGTTGGATTATTCTATTGAAGGAAAATGTGTCCCCCCACACCTGCAACATAATCACACATATATTTCCATGTATTAATGCATCAGGATTCATTCAGTATTTATTACCATAGAATAAATACTGTTTTAAAATAAGATTATTTTACTTTAACTGTCCAGTATTGACTTTTCAGTCTTTTATGAGCTCTAGCTTAATTTATCAAGTCCTCTTGAATTTACAGATGATAACTAAGAATTACCCATGGGTCCATTAAATCATTAAAAGCTATATTGGTCAGGTTTCAGCTGAAAACACTGTATGAAAATAATCCAAAATCAGTAGTTCACTACAAAAAGCATATACATATTACTTTCTCTTGGGTGCATAAGCAGGCTATAGTTCTAGTAATCCAGGTTGTGATTAGCTGAAGTTAGCTTTTGGGTGATATTTGGATTCAAGATTGCTCCTCATGTTTTCTCATTCTCTTTGGTCCAGTGATACCCAGGACATGTTCTTCTCATGACTCATGGCAGAAGCATAAGGAGCTAAATTAAACCACACAAGCATATGTAAAGCCTTTGTTTGAATTGAGCTCTTTAATAGTGCAGTGGTCAAAGCAGCCACCAAACCTCAATAGGACAGGACAGTAAACTTCATCCACAATATTTGGAGGTACTTTAAAGACTCATGGTATTCACAATCCAAATATGGAGAGGAAGTGACTAATTGGAGAAAATAATGTAATATACTAAAGAAGCAAGAAACTAAGTAGGGAGAATGTGGTTGTTCAGATGCTCTTTTTAGTGAAGTTTGACATGTTTATCAAATGGTACAAAATCATAAGTATATAGTTCATTGAATTTTTACAGAGTTTGCTAAGAGTTTTTCTCATAAATAGATGCTGAAATTAATGAAAGCTTTATGACATGTTGAAATGATTTCATAATTTTTTTTCTGTTACCATAGTGAATTGCATTAATTATTATTATCTTTAAATGTTGAACCAAACTAGCACTCATGGGATAACTGGAATTGTTCATATTTTGTATAAATTTTAAAATTCAATTTCCTATTATTTGGAATAACATTTGTATATATGTTATCAAGAAAAATCAGTCTTATATTTTTGTTTCTTGTCAAGTTCTTTTTATAAAGTATTTATTTTTTAAGTTTTAAAATATTTTTAATTTTTTATTATTTTTTAAATTTTATTTTATTTAAATTAATTTAATTATCATATAGTGTATTATTAGTTTCAGAGGTAGAGTTGACTGATTCATTAGTTGTATATAACACCCAGAGCTCATTATTACATCACGTTCCCTCCTTAATGCCCATCACCCAGTTACTCCATCCCCACACCCTCCTCTCCTCCATCAACCCTCAATTTGTTTCCTGTGGTTAAGAGTCTCTTATGATTTATCTCCCTCTTGAATTTCATCTTGTTTTATTTTTTTCTCCCTCCCCTTATGTTCCTCTGTTTTGTTTCTTAAATTCCACATATGAGTGAAATCATATAATTGTATTTCTCTGAATGACTTATTTTGTTTAACATAATACCCTCTTGTTCCATCCACGTCCTTTCAGATAGCAAAATTTCTTTTTCTTTTTTGATGGCTGAATAACATTCCATTGTATATATATACCACATCTTCTTTATCCATCTGTTGATCGACATCTGGGATTTTTCCATAGTTTGGCTATTATGGACATTGCTGCTATAAACTTTGGGGTGCGGGTGGCTCCTTCAGATCACTATATTTGTATCTTTGGGGTAAATATCCAGTAGTGCAATTGCTGGGTTGTATGGTAGCTCTATTTTTAACTTTTTGAGGAACCTCCATGCTGGTTTCCAGAGTGGCTGCACCAGTTTGCATTCCCACCAGTAGTGTAAAAGGGTTCCACTTTCTCCATATCCTTGCCAACATTTGTTGTTCCCTGTCTTGTCAATTTTAGCCATTCTGATTGGTGTGAGGCACTATCCTGTTGTGGTTTTGATTTGTATTTCCGTGATGACATGTGATGTTGAGCATTTTTTCATATGTCTGTTTGCCATTTGTGTATCTTCTTTAGAGAAATGTCTGTTCATGTCTTCTACCCATTTCTTGACTGGATTATTTGTTTATTGGGTGTTGAGTTTGATAAGTTCTTTATAGATCTTGGATATTAGCTCTTTATCTGATATGTCATTTGCAAATATCTTCTCCCATTCCGTAGGTTACCTTTTAGTTTTGTTGACTATTTCCTTTGCTGTGCAGAAGCTTTTTATCTTGATGAAGTTCCAATAGTTGTTTTTTGCTTTTGTTTCTCTTGCCTTTGGGGGCATGTCAAGCAAGATG
>NW_025408793.1:0-16234 GCF_002201575.2 Neomonachus schauinslandi | reverse complement strand
TTTTTGCTTTTGTTTCTCTTGCCTTTGGGGGCATGTCAAGCAAGATGTTGCTGTGGCCGAGGTCAGAGAGGTCGCTGCCTGTGTCCTCCTCTTGGATTTTGATGGATTCCTGTCTCACATTTAGGTCTTTCATCCATTTTGAGTTTATCTTTGTATATGGTATAAGAAAATGGTTCAGTTTCATTGTTCTACATGTGGCTGTCCAGTTACCCCACACCATTTGTTGAAGAGACTGTCTTTTTTCCATTGGATATTCTTTGCTGATTTGTCAAAGATTAGTTGACTGTAGAGTTGAGGGTCCATTTCTGGGTTCTCTATCCTGTTGCATTGATCTGTGTGTCTGTTTTTGTGCCAGTACCTTACTGCCTTGATGATTACAGCTTTGTGATACAGCTTGAAGTCTGGAATTGTGATGCCCCAGCTTTGGTATTATTTTCTTTTTTTTTTCAAATTTTTTTTTTATTCTTATGTTAATCCCCATACATTACATCATTAGTTTTAGATGAAGTGTTCCATGATTCATTGTTTGTGCATAACACCCAGTGCTCCATGCAGAATGTGCCCTCCTCAATACCCACCACCAGGCTAACCCATCCTCCCACCCCCCTCCCCTCTAGAACCCTGTTTGTTTTTCAGAGTCCATCGTCTCTCATGGTTCGTCTACCCCTCCGATTTCCCCCGCTTCATTCTTCCCCTCCCGCTACCTTTTTCTTCTTTTTTTTTTTTCTTAACATATATTGAATTATTTGTTTCAGAGGTACAGATCTGAGATTCAACAGTCTTGCACAATTCACAGCGCTTACCAGAGCACATACCCTCCCCAGTGTCTATCACCCAGTCACCCCATCCTTCCCACCCCACCCCCCACTCCAGCAACCCTCAGTTTGTTTCCTGAGATTAAGAATTCCTCATATCAGTGAGATCATATGATACATGTCTTTCTCTGTTTGACTTATTTCACTCAACATAATACCCTCCAGTTCCATCCACGTCGTTGCAAATGGCAAAATCTCATTCCTTTTGATGGCTGCATAATATTCCATTGTATATATATATACCACATCTTCTTTATCCATTCATCTGTTGATGGACATCTTGGCTCTTTCCACAGTTTGGCTATTGTGGACATTGCTGCTATAAACATCGGGGTGCACGTACCCCTTCGGATCCCTACTTTTGTTATCTTTGGGGTAAATACCCAGTAGTGCAATTGCTGGATCATATGGTAGCTCTATTTTCAACTTTTTGAGGAACCTCCATACCGTTTTCCAGAGTGGCTGCACCAGCTTGCATTCCCACCAACAGTGTAGGAGGGTTCCCCTTTCTCCGTATCCCCGCCAACATCTGTCATTTCCTGACTTGTTAATTATAGCCATTCTGACTGGTGTGAGGTGGTATCTCATTGAGGTTTTGATTTGGATTTCCCTGATGCCAAGCGATATTGGCACTTTTTCATGTGTCTGTTGGCCATTTGGATGTCTTCTTTGGAAAAATGTCTGTTCATGTCTTCTGCCCATTTCTTGATTGGATTCTTTGTTCTTTGGGTGTTGAGTTTGATGAGTTCTTTATAGATTTTGGATACTAGCCCTTTATCTGATATGTCATTTGCAAATATCTTCTCCCATTCTGTCGGTTATCTTTTGGTTTTGTTGCCTGTTTCCTTTGCTTTGCAAAAGCTTTTTATCTTGATGAAGTCCCAATAGTTCATTTTTGCCCTTGCCTCCCTTGCCTTTGGCGATGTTTCTAGGAAGAAGTTGCTTTGGCTGAGGTCAAAGAGGTTGCTGCCTGTGTTCTCCTTTAGGATTTGGATGGACTCCTGTCTCACATTGAGGTCTTTCAACCATTTGGAGTCTATTTTTGTGTGTGGTGTAAGGAAATGGTCCAGTTTCATTCTTCTGCATGTGGCTATCCAATTTTCCCAACACCATTTGTTGAAGAGACTGTCTTTGTTCCATTGGACATTCTTTCCTGCTTTGTCAAAGATGAGTTGACCATAGAGTTGAGGGTCCATTTCTGGGCTCTCTATTCTGTTCCATTGATCTATGTGTCTGTTTTTGTGCCAGTACCAGGCTGTCTTGATGATGACAGCTTTGTAATAGAGCTGGAAGTCCGGAATTGTGATGCCACCGGCTTTGCTTTTCTTTTTCAACATTCCTCTGGCTATGCGGGGTCTTTTCTGGTTCCATACAAATTTTAGGATTATTTGTTCCATTTCTTTGAAAAAAGTGGATGGTATTTTCATGGGGATTGCATTGAATGTGTAGATTGCTCTAGGTAGCATTGACATCTTCACAATATATGTTCTTCCAATCCATGAGCACGGAACGTTTTTCCATTTCTTTGTGTCTTCCTCAATTTCTTTCATGAGTATTTTATAGTTTTCTGAGTACAGATCCTTTGTCTCTTTGGTTAGATTTATTCCTAGGTATCTTACGGTTTTGGGTGCAATTGTAAATGGGATCGACTCCTTAATTTCTCTTTCTGCTGTCTTGTTGTTGGTGTATAGGAATGCCACTGACTTCTCTGCATTGATTTTATATCATGCCACTTCACTGAATTCCTGTATGAGTTCTAGCAGTTTTGGGGTGGAGTCTTTGGGTTTTCCACATAAAGTATCATATCATCTGCAAAGAGTGAGAGTTTGACTTCTTCCTTGCCAATTTGGATGCCTTTGATTTCTTTTTGTTGTCTGATTGCTGTGGCTAGGACTTCCAATACTATGTTGAATAGCAGTGGTGATAGTGGACAGCCCTGCCGCGTTCCTGACCTTAGGGGGAAAGCTCTCAGTTTTTCCCCATTGAGAATGATATTTGCTGTAGGTTTTTCATAGATGGCTTTTATGATATTGAGGTATGTACCCTCTATCCCTATACTCTGAAGAGTTTTGATCAAGAAAGGATGCTGTACTTTGTCAAATGCTTTTTCTGCATCTATTGAGAGGATCATATGATTCTTGTTCTTTCTTTTGTTAATGTATTGTATCACATTGATTGATTTGCGGATGTTGAAGCAACCTTGCAGCCCAGGGATAAACACGTGGTCATGGTGAATAATCCTTTTAATGTACTGTTGGATCCTATTGGCTAGTATTTTGGTGAGAATTTTTGCATCCATGTTCATCAGGGATATTGGTCTGTAATTCTCCTTTTTGATGGGGTCTTTGTCTGGTTTTGGGATCAAGGTAATGCTGGCCTCATAAAATGAGTTTGGAAGTTTTCCTTCCATTTCTATTTTTTGGAACAGTTTCAGAAGAATAGGTATTAATTCTTCTTGAAATGTTTGGTAGAATTCCCCTGGGAAGCCATCTGGCCCTGGGCTTTTGTTTTTTGGGAGATTTTTGATGACTGCTTCAATTTCCTTAGTGGTTATAGGTCTGTTCAGGTTTTCTATTTCATCCTGGTTCAGTTTTGGTAGTTGGTACATATCTAGGAATGAATCCATTTCTTCCAGGTTATTTAATTTGCTGGCATAGAGTTGCTCATAATATGTTCTTATAATTGTTTGTATTTCTTTGGTGTTGGTTGTGATCTCTCCTCTTTCATTCATGATTTTGTTGATTTGGGTCATTTCTCTTCTCTTTTTGATAAGTCTGGCCAGGGGTTTATCAATCTTGTTAATTCTTTCAACGAACCAGCTCCTAGTTTCGTTGATCTGTTCTACTGTTCTTTTAGTTTCTGTTTCATTGATTTCTGCTCTTATCTTTATTATTTCTCTTCTCCTGCTGGGTTTAGGCTTTATTTGCTGTTCTTTCTCCAGCTCCTTTAGGTGGAGGGTTAGGTTGTGTACTTGAGACCTTTCTTGCTTCTTGAGAAGGGCTTGTATTGCTATATACTTTCCTCTTAGGACTGCCTTTGCTGCATCCCAAAGATTTTGAATAGTTGTGTTTTCATTTTCATTGGTTTCCATGTATTTTTTTAATTCTTCTTTAATTTCCTGGTTGACCCATTCATTCTTCAGTAGGATGCTCTTTAGCCTCCATATATTTGAGTTCTTTCCGACTTTCCTCTTGTGATTGAGTTCTAGTTTCAAAGCATTGTGGTCTGAAAATAGTCAGGGAATGATTCCAATCTTTTGGTACCGGTTGAGACCTGATTTATGACCTAGGATGTGATCTATTCTGGAGAATGTTCCATGGGCACTAGAGAAGAATGTGTATTCCGTTGCTTTGGGGTGGAATGTTCTGAATAGGTCTGTGAAGTCCATTTGGTCCAGTGTGTCATTTAAAGTCTTTATTTCCTTGTTGATCTTTTGCTTAGACGATCTGTCCATTTCAGTGAGGGGGGTGTTAAAGTCCCCCACTATTATTGTATTGTTGTCGATGTGTTTCTTTGCTTTTGTTATTAATTGGCTTATATAATTGGCTGCTCCCATGTTAGGGGCATAGATATTTACAATTGTTAGATCTTCTTGTTGGATAGATCCTTTAAGTATGATATAGTGTCCTTCCTCATCTCTTATTACAGTCTTTGGTTTAAAATCGAATTTGTCTGATATAAGGATTGCCACCCCAGCTTTCTTTTGGTGTCCATTAGCATGGTAAATTGTTTTCCACCCCCTCACTTTCAATCTGGGGCTGTCTTTGGGTCGAAAATGAGTCTCTTGCAGATAGCATATCGATGGGTCTCGTTTTTTAATCCAGTCTGATAGCCTGTGTCTTTTGGTTGAGGCATTGAGCCCATTTACATTCAGGGTAACTATTGAAAGATAGGAATTTAGTGCCATTGTATTGCCTGTAAGGTGACTGTTACTGTATATTGTCTGTGTTCCTTTCTGGTCTATGTTGCTTTTAGGCTCTCTCTTTGCTTAGAGGACCCCTTTCAAGATTTCCTGTAGGGCTGGTTTTGTGTTTGCAAATTCCTTTAGTTTTTGTTTGTCCTGGAAGCTTTTTATCTCTCCTTCAATTTTCAATGACAGCCTAGCTGGATAGAGTATTCTTGGCTGCATATTTTTCTCATTTAGTGCTCTGAATATATCCTGCCAATCCTTTCTGGCCTGCCAGGTCTCTGTGGATATGTCTGTTGCCAATCTAATGTTTCTACCCTTGTAGGGTACATATCTCTTCTCCCGAGCTGCTTTCAGGATTTTCTCTTTGTCTATGAGACTCGTAAGTTTTACTATTAGATGTCGGGGTGTTGACCTATTTTTATTGATTTTGAGAGGGGTTCTCTGTGCTTCCTGGATTTTCATGCCTGTTTCCTTCCCCAAATTAGGGAAGTTCTCTGCTATAATTTGATCCATTATACCTTCTGCCCCTCTCTCTCTTTCTTCTTCTGGGATCCCAATTATTCTAATGTTGTTTCGTCTTATGGTATCGCTTATCTCTCGAATTCTGCCCTCGTGATGCAGTAGTTGTTTATCTCTCTTTTTCTCAGCTTCTTTATTTTCCATCATTTCGTCTTCTATATTACTGATTCTCTCTTCTACCTCATTTATTCTAGCAGTTAGCGCCCCCATTTTTGATTGCACCTCATTAATAGCCTTTTTGATTTCTACTTGGTTGGATTTTAGTTCTTTTACTTCTCCAGAAAGGGTTTCTCTAATAACTTCCATATTTTTTTCAAGCCCAGCTAGTATCTTTAAAGTGATGATTCTGAACTCTAGATCTGACATCGTACTAATGTCCGTATTGAGTAGGTCCCTGGCAGTCGGTACTACCTCTTGTTCTTTTTGTTGAGGTGATTTTTTCCGTCTCGTCATTTTGTGCAGAGGAGAATAGATTAATGAGAGAACAAAATGCTAGCAGAGTAACAACGTCCCCAGAAAATATACTCTAAACAAATCAGAAAAGACCTGAAGTAGTGGGAAAAGAAAGGGAAAGAGAGAAAAAAGAAAAAGAAAAAAAAGAAAAAGATAAAGATAAAAACAAAAACAAACAAAACAAAACAACAACAACAACAAAAACCAGAATGTGATCAAATATGATCAGGCTGGTATATAGATCAGTGCCACACACTAGATTTGGGGTGTATTTTGGTCTTTTAGAAGAAAGTGCCTCCCAAAATTTTAAAGAAAGAAAAACTTATATACGTACAAAAATAAGGGTTGATAGGATGAAGGGATGGAATATGACTGTAAAGATGGAAATTATAAAAAATTTTATAAAGGAATTGATAAGAAGTTGTTTGAAAAAAGAAAGAAGAGGATTTAAAAAAAGAAAAAAGAAAAAAAAAGGGAGAGGATGTGATCAGGCAGGGGAATAGAAAACACCATATACTAGAGATTTAGGGTATATTTTAATCTGTTAGAAGAAACTATCTCAAAATTTTAAAGAGAGAACAACTTACATATATAAGCCAAAAATACGGGTAACTACTATGAAGGGATAGAATATGACTCTAAAAATGAAAAATAAAATTTTTTTTTTTTAAAGATTTTATTTATTTATTTGACAGAGAGAGAGATAGCTAGAGCAGGAACACAAGCAGAGGGAGTGGGAGAGGGAGAGGCAGGCTTCCTGCCGAGCAGGGAGCCCGATGTGGGACTCGATCCCAGGACCCCAGGATCATGACCTGAGCTGAAGGCAGACGCTTAACGACTGAGCCACCCAGGCGCCCCCAAATTTTTTTTTTTAAAAAAAAGGGATTGATAAGATGTTGGTTGAAAAAGGGAAAAAGAAAAATTCAAAAAGAAAAAAAAAAGAAAAAAAGACAGTTAAAAAAAATTAACTTTTAAAGACTACAGAATCATGGTAAAAAAGCCATCAATTCTATGTGCAGTAGTCCCCTAGAGCTGGAGTTCTGCCGTTCTCATTGATGGGTAAACGTGGTCTTGGCTGGCTGTTCTCGCTGATCTTCTGGGGAGGGGCCTGTTGCCATGGTTTCCAAATGTCTTTGCCGGAGGCAAAATTGCCCCGCCCTTGCCCCCTCCCGGCTAAGTAATCTGCTCGGGTTTGCTCTCTGGGGCTTTTGTTCCCTGCGAGCTTTCCGTACAGCTTTGGAGGCGGAGAGTGAAAATGGCGGCCTCCCAATCTCCGCCGCGGAGGAGCCGAGAACTCGGGGCCCCGCTCCTCAGTGAGCCCCCAGAGAAAAGCCGTCAGTCACTCCCGTCTCCCTGGTCTCCAGCCAAACTCCGTGCTCAC
Organism: Neomonachus schauinslandi; assembly: GCF_002201575.2. Taxonomy (NCBI): domain Eukaryota; kingdom Metazoa; phylum Chordata; class Mammalia; order Carnivora; family Phocidae; genus Neomonachus; species Neomonachus schauinslandi. The sequence goes on along the minus strand of NW_025408793.1, from coordinate 9,156 downwards.
CCGGCCTGTGACCTCGCGTTTCCACTTCTGGCACCCGACCCCGGGTGGAGTCTCCAAACCCAGCAGATCCCCGCGGTGCACTCCCGCGCGGCTCCTCCCAGGGGAGGAAGGTGAGTCTCCCCGGATCTGCCGCTTGTTGGGTCCCTGCTGGAGGAGCAGTGGCCCGACTGTGCCGCGGATCACGGTTTATGGCAACCCCGAGCTGAGAGCCCGCGCCTCGGCTCCGCCTCTGCAGCCGGCTTCCCTGCTCCGATACCTGGGAGCTCTGCCACACTCAGGCACCCCCGGTCTTTCTGTGACCCCGTGGGTCCTGAGACCACACTGTCCCGGAGGGTTCCACCCCCCGCTTAGCCACCAGAGTGACGTCCCTCGGCGGAGCAGACTTTTAAAAGTTCTGATTTTGTGCTCCGCGGCTCTATCACTTGCCAGAAGCGGCCGCCAGAGGCCCCTCCCCCACCGTCTATCCTCCCGAAATATCGCCTCGGATTCACTTCTCCGCACGTCCTACCTTCCAGAAAGTGGTTGCTTTTCTGATGAGAGAGTTGTTGCTCTTCTTTTCTTCGATCTCCTGTTGAGTTTGTAGGTGTTCAGAATGGTTTGATCCCTATCCAGCTGAATTCCTGAGACCAGACGAAATCCAGGTCCCCCACTCCTCCGCCATCTTGCTCCGCCGCCCTGGTATTCTTTTTCAACATTCCTCTGGCTATTTGGGATCTTTTCTGGTTCCATACAAATTTTAGGATTATTTGTTCCAGCTCTGTGAAAAATGTCAATGGTATTTTGATAGGGATTGCATTGAATGTATAGATTGCTCTGGTTATCAAAGATATTTTAACAATATTTGTTCTTCCAATCCATGAGCATGGAATGTTTTTCCATTTCTTTGTGTCTCCCTCAGTTTCTTTCATGAGTGTTGTATAGTTTTCAGAGTACAGATCCTTTACCCCTTTGATTAGGTTTATTCCTAGGTATCTTATGGTTTTTGGTGCAGTTGTAAATGGGATCGATTCCTTAATTTCTCTTTCTTCTGCCTCACTGTTAGTGTATAGAAATGCCACTGATTTCTGTGCATTCATTTTAAATCCTGCCACATTGCTGAATTCCTTTATGAGTTCTAGCAATTTGGGGGTGGAATCTTTTGGGTTTTCCACATAGAGTATCCTGTTATTTGTGAAGAGTGAGAGTTTGACTTCTCCTTTGCCAGTTTGGATGCCTTTTATTTCTTTTTGTTGTCTGATTGCTGAGGCTAGGACTTCTAGTACTATGTTGAACAGCAGCAGTGATATTGGGCATCCCTGTTGCGTGTTCCTGACCTTAGGGGAAAAGCTCTCAGTTTTTCCCCATTGAGTATGATATTCGCTGTGGGCTTTTTGTCTGTGGCTTTTATGATATTGAGGTATGCTGCCTCTATCCCTACACTGTGGAGAATTTTAATCAAGAATGAATGTTGTAGTTTGTCAAATGCTTTTTTGCATCAATTGAGAGGATCATATGGTTCTTGTCCTTTTTTTTTTATTAAGGTGATGTGTCATCTTGACTGATTTACAGATGCCGGACCACCTTTGCAGCCTAGGAATGAGTCCCACTTGGTCGTGGTGAATAATCCCTTTAATGTACTGTTGGATCCTATTGGCTAGTATTTTGTGAGAATTTTTACATCCATGTTCATCAAGGATATTGGTCTCTAATTCTCCCTTTGATTGGGTCTTTGGTTTTGGGGTCAAGGTAATTCTGGCCTCATATAAAGTGTTTGGAAGTTTTCCTTCCATTTGTATTTTTTGAAATGGCTTAAGAAGAATAGGTATTAATTCTACTTTAAATGTTTGATAGAATTCCTTGGGAAGCTATCCGGCCCTGGAGTCTTGTTTTTTTGTGAGGTTTTTGATTATTGCTTCAATTTCCTTGCTGGTTATGGGTCTGTTCAGGTTTTCTTTTTCTTCCTGTTTCAGTTTTGATAGTTTATATGTCTCTAGGAATGCATCCATTTCTTCCAGATTGCCTATTTTGTTGGCATATAGTTGCTCATAATATGTTCTCATAATTGTATTTCTTTGGTGCTGGTTGTGATTTCTCCTCTTTCATTCATGATTTTATTAATTTGGGTCCTTTCTCTTTTCTTTTTGATTAAGTCTGGCTAGAGGTTTATAGATCTTATTAATTCTTTCAATGAACCAGCTCATAGTTTTGTTGATCTGTTCTACTGTTCTTCTGGTTTCTATTTCATAATTTTCTGCTCTAATATTTATTAATTCTCATCTCCTATTTGGTTTGGACTTTATTTGCTTCTTTTATCCCCAGCTCCCTTAGGTGTAAGGTTAACTTGTGTTATTTGAGATTTTTCTAATTTTTTGAGTGAGACTTGCATTGCAGTGTACTTCTCTCTTAGGCCCTCCTTTGTGGTATCCCAAAGATTTTGAACAGTTGTGTTCATTCTCATTAATTTCCATGAATTTTTCAAATTCTTTAATTTCCTGGTTGACCCATTCCTTCTTCAGTAGGGTGCTTTTTAACCTCCAAGTGTTTGAGTTCCTTCCAAATTTCCTCTTGTGATTGAGTTCAAATTTTATGGCATTGTGGTCTGAAAATATGGAAGGAATAATCCCAGTCTTTTGGTACCAGTTGAGACCTGATTTGTGACCCAGTATGTGATCTATTCTTGAGAATGTTCTATGTGTCCTTGAGAAGAATGAGTATTCTGTTGTTTTAGGAGGGAATGTTTTGTATGTATCTGTGAAGTTCATCTGGTCCAATGTGTCATTCAAAGCCCTCGTTTCTTTGTTGATCTTCTGCTTAGATGATCTATCCATTGCTGTGAGTGGGGTGTGGAAGTCCCTTACCATTAATGTATTATTATCAATGTGTTTCTTTATTTTGGTTATTAATTGGTCTTTTTAATTGCCTGCTCCCATGTTGGGGGCATAAATGTTTACAATTGTTAGATCTTTTTGTTGGATAGACTCTTTAAGTATGATACAGTGTCCTTCTTCATCTCTTACCACAGTCTTTGGTTTAAAGTCTAATTTGTCTGATATGAGGATTGCTACCCCAGCTTTCTTTTGAGGTCCATTATCATGGTAAATTGTTCTCCACCCCCTTATTTTCAGTCTGGACGTGTTTTTAGGTCTAAAATGAGTCCCTTGTAGACAGCAGATAGGTGGGTCTTGCTTTTTTATCCAGTATGATACCCAGTGTCTTTTTTTTTTTTAAGATTTTATTTATTTGAGAGAGAGCGAGAGCAGTGACAGAGAGTGAGAGGGAGTAGCAGGCTCCCGCCTGTGCAGAGAGCTTAACACGGGGCTTGATCCCAGGACCATGAGATTGTGCCCTGAGCTGAAGGCAGATGCTTAACTGACTGAGCCACCCACGTGCCTCATACTGTGTCTTTTGATGGGAGCATTTAGCCCATTTACATTTAGAGTAACTATTGAAAGATACGATTTTAGTGCTATTGTATTGCCTATAAAGTCCCTGTTTCTGTAGATTGTCTGTTTCTTCCTGGTCTGTGTTACTCTTGGGCTCTGTCTTTGCTTACAGGATCCCCCTTAATATTTCTTCCAGGGCTGTCTTGGTGGTCACATATTATTTCAGTTTTTGTCTGTCCTGGAAGCTCTTTATCTCTCCTTCCATTCTGAATGACAGCCTTGTTGGATAAAGCATTCTTGGCTGCATGTTCTTCTCATTTAGTACCCTGAATATATCATGCCAGCCATTTCTGTCCTGCCAGGTTTATGTGGATAGGTCTGATGTTATTCTGATGTTTCTCCCTCTTTAGGTTAGGAGGCTCTTGTTTCAAGCTGCTTCCAGGATGTTCTGTTTTTCTCTGAAATTTGCAAGCTTCATTATTATATGTTAGGTGTTGATCTCTTTTTGATTTTGGGAATGGTCCTATCTACCTCTTGGACATGAATGCTTTTTGTCCTTCCCTGGATTAGGTAAGGTCTCAGCTATGATTTGTTCAGATAAGCCTTCTGGCCCTATTTCTCTCCCTTTACTCCCAGACACCCTATACAATTCTGACATTGTTAGGTTTCATGGCATCACTGATTTCTTGAAGACTCTCTTCATGGGCTATTAGTTGTTTTTCTCTCTGTTCCTTAAATTCCTTACTTTTCATCAACCTGTCTTCTTGATCACTTTCTGTCTTCTCTGCCTCATTCACTCTAGCTGTTAGAGCATTCAATTTAGACTGCATCTCAGTCATAGCATTTTTAATTTCAGCCTGCTTAGATCTAATTTCTGCACTAAGAGATTCTCTAGTGTCTTTTATGCCTTTGTTTCAAGCCCAGCTATTAACTTTATAATTGTTATCCTGAATTCCATCTCTGACATCATACTTATATTCATATTGATTAGATCCATGGCAGAGAATATTATCTCCAGTTCTTTCTTTTGTTGTGAATTCCTTCTTCTAGTCATTTTGCCTAAAGAAGAATGGATGAGCAAGAGAGCAGAATTAAAATTATCAACCACAATCCAAGCAAAATACATACTAGACAAATCCAAATAGGTCAGAAACCAAAACAGAAAAGCAAGCAAATACAAAACAAAAGGAAACAAAAAAAAGGGAGTGGGGAGAGAATATAATCTCACAGGGTGGACCGTACAGGGTGATCCACTTTTTCCTGAGTGAATTTTGGTCTGTTTGTTAGAAGACAGTAAATCCTGATATTGCAAGGAAAGCAAAACTTATATATATATAAAATTGAATCTAGTTAAAAAACGCCAAAAATGAAGCATATATCTATAAAATGTGAGTGATAAAAATAAAATTTAAAAAGCGACATAAAAACAAAGAGTTGATAAAATAAGAAACTAGTTGAAAAGGGAAAAAGAAAAAAAAATAAAAATTTTAGGCTGAAAGATAAATGAATCATGAGAAAATTCCGCAAGTTCAATATTCTGTATTCCCCTAGTGCTGGATTTTTATAGTCATGTGGTCTCTGTAAATTTGTTGTGCACCTGTTAGTCCAGTTGGTCTTCTGGGGGAGGGGCCTGTTGTGCTGCTTCTCAGGTGTCTTTGCTTGACATGTATAGTTGCACTGCCCCTTGTCAGGGGGCTGGGCTGCGTGTAAGCTGGTCCTCTGTGTGGCTTTTGTTCCTTGAAGTCTTTCTGTTCCTCTTTAGAGGATCAAAATAAAAATGGTTGTGCCACATTCTCCAGCTCAGAGCGGAAAGATCACAGCCTCCCCTCTTTAGTAAATCTGCTTGGACAAACGATCTTCACTTTTGTGTGTGCCAAACTCTGCAGACTCCTGAGGTGTGTGCCCATAGCCATCCTCCTGGGGTGAGTCCGAGGGTCCCTCGTTACTGCCCTTTGTAGGGCCATAGCCGTGAGAGTGGTTGCGGGATCGTGTGAGTATCCGTTCCACCACTCCTGGGGGATGGTTGATGGTCCCCGCGTTCCAGTCCGCTGCTGGGTTCCCAGGCAGAGAGCGGTCACCCAGTCGGCTGGGCTCGTGGTTAATGGTGACCCAAGCTGAGAGTCCCCTCTTGGGCTTGCTGACCGTAACCAGTTTTCCCGCTCCACTGCTTCAGCACTCTACTGGCTCAGGCACCCACGTTAGTTCTGTGACTCCTGGGATCCTGAGACCACACTGACCCATCTAGATTTCTGCCCGTTTTATCACCTGAGCCCTTTTCAGGCAGGCATGTCTCTCACTGGAGCAGATTTCTGAGGCTTCTGATTTTACCCTCTGGGGCTATATCACATTCAGGCAGCTGGCTTATGGAAGCTCCCTCCATCCTCCATTTATCTTTTGATATCTCCCCTCAGATTCACTTCTCCATATTTCCTACTTTGCAAAAGGCAGTTGCCTTTCTACTTCTAGATTTCCAGGTATTTTTTTCTTACATCTCAGGCTGAATTCATGGGTTTTCAGAATGTTTTGATAGTTATCTTGCTAAATTCAAGGGACCAGATGAAAGGAAGTCCCCTACTCTTCTGCCACCTTGCCTCTCCCCTAAATATTTTCTAATCTGATTTGCCAGATTTTCAAAAGTTAAGGATGTGAAAAACATTTGTCTACTTCTATGTATTAAGCATTATAAGAGGGTGTTTCATTTCTATAGACTTCTTAGGCATCTAAAATAGATATTAGCAACGAGTCTATATTTTTCTTCCTTCAGTTGTCATTAAGAATTTCTGTAGCTGATGTGTGGTTATGCCCATATTTGTATAATAAAATAAGTATTTTGCACTGTAATAATGTGCATAAAATGAGATTGTAGTCAATCACAATTGAGATACTTAAAAATAAGACTGGTTGTTATAAGTTGGGACAAAGAAAAAATGATGAGTAGTTTTTCAAAGAATATATTAATTTTATCCTAATACAGGGCTAGTCTTTTCAATATCTGACTGTGCTTTTAAATTAAAAATAGTGCTCATCTGTTTTCCCGCCTTGCAAAATGCTAAGAGACTTTAGTGTGAAAGCCTAGAATGGATTTAATACGTCATTTGCTACTGGCAGCTGAGAGGAGGGGGTGGTAATAAAAATATATCTGCATAGCAACTCTGGTGAATATAATTCTGGGGATCTCCCAGCTGGAAGAAGCTGGCATATGGCATCTTGTGCTACGTGTTAAAGAAACATAATGGGAAAAATCATGCAATTAGACTGAGAGCTATGATAGAGTCACAAATATGTGTATAAGCCAAAAATGTATGTTGGGATGTTCCAAACTTTTCTAAAGAAAAGCGCAGAATCGGTTTTTGTATCTGTTCTCAGGCTATCTATGCACTTGCTTACAATCTCCATCCATACTTAGACATAAGAGGAATAGAGTCAGAAATGTCATGAGAAGTAAATAAGAATCCTACCAATGTTTTAGAAAGGTAGTGTTGGATTATTCTATTGAAGGAAAATGTGTCCCCCCACACCTGCAACATAATCACACATATATTTCCATGTATTAATGCATCAGGATTCATTCAGTATTTATTACCATAGAATAAATACTGTTTTAAAATAAGATTATTTTACTTTAACTGTCCAGTATTGACTTTTCAGTCTTTTATGAGCTCTAGCTTAATTTATCAAGTCCTCTTGAATTTACAGATGATAACTAAGAATTACCCATGGGTCCATTAAATCATTAAAAGCTATATTGGTCAGGTTTCAGCTGAAAACACTGTATGAAAATAATCCAAAATCAGTAGTTCACTACAAAAAGCATATACATATTACTTTCTCTTGGGTGCATAAGCAGGCTATAGTTCTAGTAATCCAGGTTGTGATTAGCTGAAGTTAGCTTTTGGGTGATATTTGGATTCAAGATTGCTCCTCATGTTTTCTCATTCTCTTTGGTCCAGTGATACCCAGGACATGTTCTTCTCATGACTCATGGCAGAAGCATAAGGAGCTAAATTAAACCACACAAGCATATGTAAAGCCTTTGTTTGAATTGAGCTCTTTAATAGTGCAGTGGTCAAAGCAGCCACCAAACCTCAATAGGACAGGACAGTAAACTTCATCCACAATATTTGGAGGTACTTTAAAGACTCATGGTATTCACAATCCAAATATGGAGAGGAAGTGACTAATTGGAGAAAATAATGTAATATACTAAAGAAGCAAGAAACTAAGTAGGGAGAATGTGGTTGTTCAGATGCTCTTTTTAGTGAAGTTTGACATGTTTATCAAATGGTACAAAATCATAAGTATATAGTTCATTGAATTTTTACAGAGTTTGCTAAGAGTTTTTCTCATAAATAGATGCTGAAATTAATGAAAGCTTTATGACATGTTGAAATGATTTCATAATTTTTTTTCTGTTACCATAGTGAATTGCATTAATTATTATTATCTTTAAATGTTGAACCAAACTAGCACTCATGGGATAACTGGAATTGTTCATATTTTGTATAAATTTTAAAATTCAATTTCCTATTATTTGGAATAACATTTGTATATATGTTATCAAGAAAAATCAGTCTTATATTTTTGTTTCTTGTCAAGTTCTTTTTATAAAGTATTTATTTTTTAAGTTTTAAAATATTTTTAATTTTTTATTATTTTTTAAATTTTATTTTATTTAAATTAATTTAATTATCATATAGTGTATTATTAGTTTCAGAGGTAGAGTTGACTGATTCATTAGTTGTATATAACACCCAGAGCTCATTATTACATCACGTTCCCTCCTTAATGCCCATCACCCAGTTACTCCATCCCCACACCCTCCTCTCCTCCATCAACCCTCAATTTGTTTCCTGTGGTTAAGAGTCTCTTATGATTTATCTCCCTCTTGAATTTCATCTTGTTTTATTTTTTTCTCCCTCCCCTTATGTTCCTCTGTTTTGTTTCTTAAATTCCACATATGAGTGAAATCATATAATTGTATTTCTCTGAATGACTTATTTTGTTTAACATAATACCCTCTTGTTCCATCCACGTCCTTTCAGATAGCAAAATTTCTTTTTCTTTTTTGATGGCTGAATAACATTCCATTGTATATATATACCACATCTTCTTTATCCATCTGTTGATCGACATCTGGGATTTTTCCATAGTTTGGCTATTATGGACATTGCTGCTATAAACTTTGGGGTGCGGGTGGCTCCTTCAGATCACTATATTTGTATCTTTGGGGTAAATATCCAGTAGTGCAATTGCTGGGTTGTATGGTAGCTCTATTTTTAACTTTTTGAGGAACCTCCATGCTGGTTTCCAGAGTGGCTGCACCAGTTTGCATTCCCACCAGTAGTGTAAAAGGGTTCCACTTTCTCCATATCCTTGCCAACATTTGTTGTTCCCTGTCTTGTCAATTTTAGCCATTCTGATTGGTGTGAGGCACTATCCTGTTGTGGTTTTGATTTGTATTTCCGTGATGACATGTGATGTTGAGCATTTTTTCATATGTCTGTTTGCCATTTGTGTATCTTCTTTAGAGAAATGTCTGTTCATGTCTTCTACCCATTTCTTGACTGGATTATTTGTTTATTGGGTGTTGAGTTTGATAAGTTCTTTATAGATCTTGGATATTAGCTCTTTATCTGATATGTCATTTGCAAATATCTTCTCCCATTCCGTAGGTTACCTTTTAGTTTTGTTGACTATTTCCTTTGCTGTGCAGAAGCTTTTTATCTTGATGAAGTTCCAATAGTTGTTTTTTGCTTTTGTTTCTCTTGCCTTTGGGGGCATGTCAAGCAAGATG
>NW_025408792.1:0-16692 GCF_002201575.2 Neomonachus schauinslandi | reverse complement strand
ATAGTTGTAGGAAAGCAGAAGAGGCCCTCAGAAGACTCGATGCGGGGATGGGTCTGACAGTTTGGGACAGAGTGTGTCTGGGTGTGGAACCGACTTCTAGTCTCATCTTTTGTGATGAGGGTCCATCTTCCCTGTTGAAGACACTCCCGGGAGGGGATTGATGATGACCAAGGTCCTTTTGGAGCAGCTGTCTTCAGGCAGATGAGGGAGATCAGAGAGAACCTCGCCCTGCATCTGCTTTTTCTAGTGCCTTCAGCTCAAAGTAATCAATGTACCAAAGCGGCACGTATTGGGGTGGCGTGTCCTGAAGTCCTTTGCCATTAAATTTATTAAGTATCTGTTGAGTACGTCTCTGTCACAAGAATATTTTGAGGTTTCTTTTACTTTTAACATTAGACTTTTTTCTCAGAATATTTTTCTGCCTCTCGGTTTATCATCACATAGATTCCCCTGGAAGTGGGGTTTTCTGCTGTCCCCCTTAGCACTGGTAATTTGCACCATTGCCCTTGATTTGCTCTTCTCTGTGCCATCCCCCACCTTTTCGTCTCCCCGTCACGGACAACTTGTTGGGTGCAGAGGGTGGCCGAGTTGAGTGGCAGGAGGGTAAAAAGGGCCATCCACTGACCCATCACCAAGGCTACCAGTCCTTGAACTCTGCTCACTTCAGAATCATGCTTTGAAAGGTACCTTTCATTATCAACACATTCTGCCCCCTTCTTTTTATAGATAAGAACTCTGGAGCCTAGAGAAGCCAAGGGTTTCCTCAAGGTCACCCTAGGTGTCGATGGCAATCCGGGCACAGAACCCACGTCTCTGCAGCACTGTCTTTGGGTCTTGCTTTATCACACCGGAGAATCAAATCTATTCAGCTACTGAGGGATTTGGGCAGACACAACTTCCGTTTGCGATTGAGATAACTGACACATGAATTTTCAGTCACGGAATTTCTTGGGGAGATGAGGGGAAAAAAATCCCCACTGGGAACAAATTTAAAATGAAAAGCTGTGAAAATGTATGCCTCTCTGAAAAAGGTGTTTAACCTGCTTCCTGGAGTGACTTGTGTTAGGGAACACTTAGTAAGCACCTGCTGACCCAATTAACACAGGGAAGGCAGCAAACTCCCACTGAAGGTGACCTGAGAAAGAGTTGTCTTCTCAATAAATGTAAACAAATACCATCGCCTTTTTTTTCCATTTGAATTTGTTTACCACAGTAATGCAGGTGCATGGGAATAGTTCCATAGGAAGCTGAATCCAGTCATGAGGAAGCATCTAGCATGTGAGCCATTCTACAAGACAACTAGAGTCCCATCCTGTATTCAAAAAAGTCAGTGTCAAGAAAAACAAGAAAGACCTGAGGGGATGGGGACTATTCTATAATTTAAATTTCAAAGAGATAAAACAACCAAATGCAAACTGCGAAATTTGATTAAATCCTGATGAAAAAAAATATATAAACAGCATTTGGGGGACTGTTGAGGATATTTGACTGTGGATTGTATATCAATCCACATAGGGGATCACAGGGGATTGGTGTTCATTTCCTTGCATATGATGATGATATTCTGAGTGTGGAGGAGAATGTCCTTGTTCTCAGGAGACACCAGCTGGAGTATTTACGAAGAAAGCATTGTGATGTTTTCAACTCACTTCAAGTGGTTCAGAAAAAAATAAGGGAGAGATAAAGCTAATGTGGTATCCAGGTTAAGAGTATCTGGGTATTCCTTGCACTATTCTTTAACTTTTATAGAGATTTGAAAAATTTCAAAATAAAAAAAGAGAAAAGGTTAGTGTAAAAAGTCTCATTACAAAAAATGTGGTCTTCTCTTTCTACCCACTTCCTGTTTCCCAGGATACCTGCTCTCAATGTTATTTAGCTGCTAATTCTGGTGTTCACCTCCCATTTTAAAAATAAACGCAGATACTGCTAGTTTTCGAGTCCTACAATTTTAGATCTAATAACTCTCTGGTATAGTAGGTGACAATGTTAGCTTTTTTGTGTTAGGTACCTTATTCAACATTTTCACTATTATAACTAAATCATGTAGGACCATATATGATTAGCAAAAGAGTATATAATGATTACAATGCCTGTATTGTAAAAATTACTTTTTATATTGGACTTGATTGCTTTATTTCTTCATTTGCTTTGATTTTTAGGAGCTATTAAGCATTTTCTCACCTAAAAACAACAGCTCTGTAAAATCCCACTCAGTGCCATTTTCCCCCAGGTGATCTCTATTAGTAGCATTTTCTTTGCGAGGACACCTGGTGTGGAGTTCTCTGACCACCTGAGTTGGAGTATACTGCATGCCCCCAGGCCTACTGCATGATTATTAACTGGGACTTTCCTTCATCACCACCCTGGGAATACCCAGGGCATCTCCCTGTGTTGGATCCCGATTCTTGGATCGTGTGTTTTCTTTTGCCTCCTTATCTTATAGCTATCTGTGTTTTGTTGAGGAGTTGAATTCCATTCCAATTCCTGACTTTTTGTATGTGACCTTCTTTTTCTTTCTAAAAATTCTTGGGATATTTTCTTCTATCTGATGTCCTGACATTGCACCATGGTGTTCTTTGATATTGGTCTTTTTCCATTCATTGTGCGGGACACTCAGTAGAAGTTTTCATTTGGACACTCATGTTCTTTGGTTCTGGGAAAATTCATTGAACTATTTATTCAGTAATTTCCTTTTTTTCCCATTTTCTCTGGTCTTTCTGGGACTCCTGTTAGCCAGATACTCAGCTTCCACATTGAGCTTCTAATTTTGTTACCTTTTTCTCCTGTGGGACCTATTCTTTTTGTTCTACTTTCATGGAGATATCTTAGACTTAATCTTTCAGCTCTTTTACTGTTTTTTTTTTGCTATTATATATATTTATATCTATCATACTTATAGTTTTCAAAGACTCATTTTTATTCTCCAATCTGTTCCATTTTAAGCATTCTATTCTTGTTTCATGGATACAAGATTTCTCTTATTTTCCTGACATATTTTAAAATTTTTATTAGGATTTAATTTGAACATAATAAAATACACAAGCCATAAGAGTACAGCTCAATGAATTTATTCCATTGATCCTTAAATATCATATCGTATTACAATATTTACATGTAATATAAATATAATAGGATATCTCATATATATGTTCATATTTATAATGAATTGTAAAATTTATATAATTGTATATATTAAATTATATATGGTATAGTAGAATAAAGGATGTATATTATATATAACATACATACATTTATAATTTAAATATATCCTTCATAACTACCACTCAAACCAAAATATAAAATATTTCTAGCATACCATCAGCCTGACTTTGCCCCTCTCCCCACAGAAATAACCACTCATCATCTCCATCATACATTCCATTTTTCTCCTCTATTATCTTTTAAGTTAGATATTCTTATATAATTTTTAGGGAGGATCACATCATTCATCCTTGACTTGACTTATTACAGTTGAGTCTGAATTTGTACTTTTCCCATTTCTGAACAGTGCAAGAACCTCATGACACCTTCACTCTTGTGCTACTTTCCTGCTCTTTGTTGCTATTGTGGACATGTACTGTCCTCCTGTGTATGGCAGAGGACACCTAAGACAGGATTATTACTGGTTTATACAGTCAACAACACTTTATATTTTGTTTTTGTTTTTTTTTAAGATTTTATTTACTTACTTGAGACAGAGAGATACAGAGAGAGAGAGCGTGAGCAGGGGGAGAGGCAGAGGAAGAGGGAGAAGCAGACTCCCTCTGAGCAGGGAGCCCAATGTAGGGCTCAATCCCAGGACTCGGAGATCATGACCTGAGCCAAAGGCAGATGCTTAACCCTCTGAGCCACCTGGGCACCCCTATATTTTCTTTTATTTAGCCATTTCAGTGATCTTCAGGGCTTCTGGCAGTTCTAGTCTCCTTTCAGTGATAATTTTCCTTCCATTTCAAGAAATTCCTATGACATTTCACTCAATACAGAATTGATGGTGACAAAGTCCCCATTTTTGTTTGAAAATGATTTTATGTTGTTTTCATTTCTAAAGGATATTTTCACTAGGAATAGAAGTCTGCTGTCAGGTTTTTTTCTTCTTTTAGCACTCTGAAGATGTGGCTCCATTATTTTTTTATGGATTCCATATTTTCATTGAAAAATCAGCTGTCAGTCTAATTGTAGGTTCTTAAAGATATGGTTTTTTTGTTTTGTTTTGTTTTTCTACTCTAACTGGTATTTTCTTTTTGTCTTTGGTTTTCAGTAGTCTGGTTATAATGTAACTGAGTATGAAGTTCTTTGTATTTATTCTGCTTGCAGTTTTCTAAGCTTCTTGAACCTGTAGATTAATGTTTTCATGTTCAAGCATTATCTCTTCAACTATGGCTTCTGCCCTGTTCTCTCTCTCCTTTCCATCTGAGACTCCAGTTGTATATTTGGGAGACTTTTTGCTGTGTCCCACAAGTCTCTTATGTCAAGGTCTGTTGTTTTTTTCCACCTGAGCTTCAGTTTGGATTTTTTTCTACTGATCTTACTTTTATTTTATTATTTCTATCTTCTGCTATGTCCAGTCTTCTGTTAAATTCTTCTCATAAGTTATTAATTTCAGTCATATTTTTCAGTCCTAAAATGTCCATGTTTCTTTTTGTAGATTTCAATCTAAAATGAATCCTACACTGAAAGTCATTTTTATCCATTTTTCACCCATTTTATCCATCTTTTCGTCCATTTACTTTTACACAGCATTCATAGTTAAAGCCCTTGTCTGCTAATTACAATACCTGGACTATTTCTTGATCTGCTTCAATTGTTTATTTATATTTTTATCGGTTATTAATTAGATAGTCTTGTCTCTTTGAAAATTTATTTTTTAATTATTTTTTATTTATATATTTATATATAATTATTTTTTAATTATATGTCAGACATTGTATATAAAAGTGATATACTCTTCTACCACAGAGGACTTTATTTTCCCTATGTATGGAGGGTGAGGAGCTAGTCACCTCAATCCATTTAGGAATTGAGATGGATCAGGGTTGGGTTACAGGTTCAATAAGACTCAGTCCACCTCTGGTTCATCTCTCTATCTTGGTAGTCCCCAACCTGACTTACAGTATTTCATTTGTCTCTCAAATGAGAGTATTAAATAAAATTTTTTTGTTTTATATGTTGAGGCCTCTGAGTGGTGCCCAGTGAATGCCACTCTCCCCTACTCAGCTTGTAAACAGTTTGAAGAAAAACAAAGAAGACCGAACTGTTATCTTTTTTAATAATGCAGGCCACACTAGCAAACAAGGCTTGAGACGTGTTCAGCAAGTTAGCTTGGCAATATTAAATCTCAGATTAGGCAGACTTTCTTACCTAGTACCATGTAATCCTGGATAAGATTGAGCCCCCCTTGGGGGGGGGGGGTACCGTCTAGGCATGAGAACACAGCAGAGAATGTTTCGTCCTTGTAAGCAACTTTCTCTCAAGAAGAGATAGGGCAGAGCCAAGCCAAGCATGTGAAGTTATCTTCTTAAGTTTGCTAATCAAAGTAATAGCTCCACCTCCTTAGTGTTAGGGGAAAATCTCTCATTATGGAAAACAGAAGTGGGGAAAAGGTATTCTCCCTTCTAGGAGTATTTCCTGGACTGTGTTCTTGATGGGGCTACAGCACTGAGCCATACTTACCATCCTCACTTGACTCAGAGTTCCTTTCATGCATTTATTCCCTATTTTAGAGTTCGAGACTGCCTAAAACTTTGTTTTCCAAAAGTTATCTTATTGCTGGCCCTCCATACATTATCTTATACCAACAGTGGGTAAACTACAACCTGCAGGTCAACGCTGGCCTGCTGCCTCTTTTTGTGAATAAAGGGGGTTTTTTTGGTTCATTTGTTTGTTTAACATAACCACATCCTCTCACTTATGCATTTTCTGACTGTTTTCATACTCCAGTGGCAGAGCTGAATTCCTGGGACTGAGCCTGGATGTCTCCCAAAGCCATAAATATTTACTATCAGGTCTTCCACTGATAAATTTTTTGACCCCTATCTTAGACCACAACTGGTTTTATACCAACTTTTCTTCTTTCTTTCGTTCTGAGGTTTACTTAAAAAAGGAAAGTACAACTGGATAAAAGACCAGGTACATTCTGCTCTATTTATAACAAACACCAACACCTTAGGATCTCTGAATATTTCTCAAAGGTGCTTCTTTCTGCCTTTTAAACAATATAGCTTCCAATCGGAAAAGCCAAGACATGGTGTCAACCTGGGAATTAGACAAATACAGGGCATCCATTATCCCTAGCAGCCTTGGTGTCTTGCAAGACAAAGTCAAGCAAGGGTACCCATCAGTTCTACATAGCAGCTAGTGACCAACTAATCTCAAACGAGGTGACCTCAAGTTCATTCTCTCTAAAGCTGATAGTCTCACTTTGGACAGGTGGTGTAGGTGTTTATCCACACCTTAGCATCGTAAATATCTCTCCATTGGGAGAGATTCGTGTCAATTTGACCAGGAACATCCTCTAGGCTATTTGGCAGTCATTTTGACTCATTCAGCTCATTTATTCTTGAACCCATAGCCAGGTAATACATAAGCAGTAGGAGCTCTGCTAGTTCAAATGTACTATTTCTCCTTCTGTAAAGACCAGTTGCTGATGTTAGTTGTGGATTTGGATATGGATCGTCCTCCTTAATGGCTGCTTACCCGAGATTCGTACACCTGCATGAAAAGGCAAATGCTAAGAAAATGAGTTAATGTTTTTACATGTTGGGGTATCCACATGCTACTTTTAAATTATCCATTCTTGTGGGGAGTTGTCTTCATTAATGAAGCAGCTCCACAGATTTCTGGATGAGTATGCAGGTAAAATCTCACATGGCATAGACCATGCATGGTAGTGGAGATAGTGATGATGATACTAAGATACTACCTGAGGTAGACTGAACTCTCAGTCAATGTATTCATCTCCTTTCCTGTAGGGCTCATCCTACAGGAAGATTTTCCTTCCCCTTCTATAGCACACTTGGCCATAAGACTTGCTTCAGCCAAAGGATTGTGCGTCACACAGAAGCATTCAGAGCCATCACATCTCTTTTCCCTCTATCTAGAGTCTGGCATGTCTCAACAGAGACTCACTTTTAGCCTAGGTCCTGGAATAAAGAATATGTGGTGCAGAGCCATATAAGACAGACATGTATTATGAAGGAGAGATTAGTTGTAGCAAGACACTGAGATTTGTTACAACAAAGTGATGCTGTAGCATTGGGGTGGTTTGTTATCATAGCATAACTTAGTGAAAGCCAACAAATATGATAAGTTGAATTTTTGGTGATTGTTCTGTGATGCTCAGGGCACAAGAAATATTACATTTTCCTGGCCAAACATAAGCAGTGTGGGAAAGAAGGTAAGTTATATATTTTAGCTTGCTTAATGTTAATGCTAATCAATCAATAATTAGGATAACATCTACAGACAATCTATCCTCAAAACTCACCAACATTTCACATTACACATTAAAGGCCGTATTAGTAATATTCTTAAGTGTCTTCTTGCCTCATTAAGGTAAAAACCATTGCTCATGTCTTCTAAAGTATTCCCAGATTTTGCTTTTCATAACTGCTATGGATCTGCTGTTACCTGGGGGTAAAATGAGAAATTTTATTTATTTATTTATTTTTATTATTAACATATAATGTATTATTTGTTTCAGGGGTACAGGTCTGTGATTCATCAGTCTTACACAATACATAGCCTCACCACAACACAAACCCTCCCCAATGTCTATCACCCAGCCACCCAAAATGAGAAATTTTAAACCCACAAGTATAGTACATCTAAATGTATAAAATTTAGATAAATGTTGCAAATGTAAAGGAAATATCAACATATTTATTAAATAAATATATATTCAACTTGTCATTGGTTGCAGCAAAAAAGTACACAGTAACCAGGGTGTCTGGGTTCTCCGGCTGGCTCAGTCAGTGGAACACATGACCCTTGATTTCTGGGTTGTGAGTTTGAGCCCCACGTTGGGTGTAGAGATTACTAAAAATATATATATTTATATATGTATATATAGGGGTGCCTGGGTGGCTCAGTCGTTAAACATCTGCCTTCGGCTCAGGTCATGATCCCAGGGTCCTGGGATCGAGCCCCACATCGGGCTCCCTGCTCCGTGGGAAGCGTGCTTTTCCCTCTCCCACTCCCCCCTGCTTGTGTTCTCTCTCTGTCAAATAAAATAATAAAATCTTTAAAATATGTATATATGTATATATAAACTTTAAGAAAAATAAATAATTGTGAGTTAAAAAAAGTAGACAGTAACAAAGGTAATGTTACTTGCAGCAATGATAAAACAACAAACTACAGAAACACACACCATAGAGTGAAAAAGTCAGACAAAAGGAGTACAGATTATATGATTCTGTGTGAAGCTCAGAAACATGACAGAAAATGGAGCAGGGTGGTTACCCAGATATTGATTGGAAGAGGGCAGGAGGGAACTTTCTGGGGTGCTGAAAATGCTCTATGTCTTAATCTGAGTGGTGGTCAAACAGGAGACACGTGTGTGAAAATTCATCAAGCTGGCCACTGAAGACTTGGGCACTGACCATGTGTCAGGTATTCCTTCAGTGAAGAAAAGAAAATTAAGGTAACCTGCTTTAAGATTTCATTAATGAAAACTTGCCAGTGTGAGCATGGAATATTTTGTGAATGTTGAGTGTAAAATTCATTACCCCATTATGAAAACATTTAAAACAAGCATTTAAGTTCCATGGGCTTGACCACAAGCTGACATCCAATAGAGTCAAACAGTTAACAGCACTCACCTGGCAGGATATACGAGCGCTCCAAATGACAAATAAGATGTAACCCTTACATTTAAATAATTTAAAGCTCTTTTCTTCCCTCCAAAGGGATGTCATGGTAGAAATAGTAAAATTCAGATTCTTTGATCAAGATTATATTTGATTCTTCATATTAGGAACTACAATTAGAATATGGACTGATTCACTGAGATTAGGAAGTATTAGAAAATGCGGTTTTATATGTTAAGTCTCTTACGGGGAAATTGCTTAGCTAGTTAGTGTTGAAGTTTACAATGAATAAGGTGTGGTACTGCCTCTTGTGAAGACTACAAAGGAGTATGGAACAGATGTCCTGTCCTGAATGGGTTTACAGTGTAATTAGGATTTACCAAAAAATATGCTTAAAGTAGGTAATAGATGATGCAGATGGTAAATCAAGTGAGTATTAGTGCTAATATATCACAGAAAAAATACCAGAGCAGAGATGATTGGGAAAGTTTTCACAGAAGATTTAGGGTTTCAATTAACCTTGACAGATGGGTAGAATTTCAAGTGGGCTTGGAGTTTTCAAGGCGGGAAAGAGAGCAATATGAACAAGAAATAGAGGTGAGAAAGTATGAAGAGAATTTGGCTGTGGTCCATGGTTTGAGGGGCTCTGAAGACTGCATGAGGCAAGAACAAGGGACATGATGGGAAAGGTGGGTGCCGGCTGTCAGTGTCAGGCTCGTGATTTTGGACTCTTATGTTTGCAGTGTGGAGTCACCAAAGATTTCTGAACTAGCTTAATATGATTTAAAAAAAACTATATTTCCAGAAGATTGCTCAAAGGCTGCTGTTTGCAGGATTAATCGGACAGAGACAACCTTGGGATGCAGGGAGGCCAAGCTGGAAGCATGAGGTGGTCAGGAGAGGAAATCTCAGCCCCATGGTGGCAGTGGCATAAGGGGAGAGGCAGGGACAAGCCCAGGTGCATCCTATAGAAATGAATGGCACGGCTGGGTGGCTGATGGGGATGAGAAGAACCGAGTGAAAAGTGAGAGGGATAGTTTGTTATGATCTGTTCTATTGTGTGCCAGTCTGATTAGCTGGTGGTGGCTGCTTGGAGTGGTGTATGGAACAGGACTGGGAGGCCCCCTCCAAGTTCTCCTGAAAGACCATAGTAGACAATCAATTGTGTTATCCACCTTGGATAGCACAGGGATGGGCGATGAGTGTAAGAAAACAGCTCTAGCAGCCGCATACCTTTGGAAATACCACTCAGCTTCCGACTCATTTCTTCTTCAGTGAATCCAGCAATTCAATTCAATTCAATTCGATTCAATTCAATTCAACTCAATTCAGTTCAAGCGGCACATGTCAAATGCTTTTTCATAGTCAATAGAAACAATTATTTTTCTCTTTTAATATTTTAATACTGTAAATTGTTTTAATAGATTTTCTAATATTGACATACCCATTCGTTTTCATTAATATATCCCACATGGTCATTGTAATAGTCATGTAATGTTTGCCTGATATTTTATTTAGAATTTCTGCCTTGTCAGTTTTTTTTTTTCTTTAAGTAGCTCTAGGCCCAACATGGGGCTTGAACTCACGACCCTGAGTTCAATAGTTGCATGCTCTACCAACTGAGCCATCCAGGTACCCCACTTTGACAGTTTTAAATGATACTACTCTGTAGTTTTGTTTAAGCTATTATAGTTGGGCTTTTGTTTTAACAGTAAGCTAATGTTACAAAAAAATTTGCGGATATCTTGTTTGTAATCTAGGACAGTTTAGATAGCACTGGAGTTATCGATCTCTTAAAGATTAGGTCCAATTCTATGGTGAACCACCTGGCATTTTTTTGTGAGAGGCTTTATCATTTTGGTTTCCTGTCTCTTGTGGAGTCAACTTTGGTAATTTATCTTTTCCATGAGAAGTATCCATTTCATCCTGGTTTTCTAGGTATTTGCATAGAGTTGAGCACTGTATTTAAAGTTGTACTTTTCCTGTGATTGATTGGTGCTTTAGCTGCAGCTCAGTTATGACTTAGTTTTTTATTGTGATTATTTCTCTAGATATGCAATTTAGATTTCTGTGTCTCCTATACCCAAATGCTGTTTATGAAAGAATTTCTCAACTTCCAGGAAGTAGAAGCTTTTCTGGGTTTTAGTGTATTATTTATATCTAGTTATATCACATTGTGATTAGGAAATGGTATTTCGGGGGGGTGGCTATTGCTATTTTGGGGAATTATTGGTAATATGGGGAGAAGAACTGAGATGTTATTTGTGACCTAATATGTTATTAGTTTTTGTGAATGTCCTGTGAGCACTTAAAAAGCAGCTTATTTTAACAATATAACATACGTATCATCTTCATCTACCTCAATAATTATGTTGTTTAGGTCTTTTACATACTCATTTTTATTAATTTGACCTGTCATGGACAAAGAGAGTCTTCTGTCTCATTCCTTATATTTCTAGTCATTTTTGGTTTGTGAGTGCTAATGATTTCTTTAAAATGTTCTTTTTTGTCTCTTTTTGCCCCGAATTGACCAATGTGTAATATAAAAATCATGACACCTGCTATCTTTCTTCAGCACTCACCTCATAGTCCTTTATTGATTCTTTGATTTGCGATCGTAAAACCCTCCAGAGTGTTTTGTCTCAGAGTCTTTCTGATGGCCTGCAGAGTCCTGGCTCCCTGACCACCCTATATATAATAGCCCTCCTCAATCCCCCCACCTGCATGCTGGCACTTCTTTATCAGCTTAATTTTTCTCTGTAGGACTCCTCACCATCAGGCACACCATATATTTACTTGTTTCTTTCTTTGCTATCTGTCTCCTTCTCCTAAAATGGAGCATTTTTAGGGTAAGAGCTTTGTCATTTTGGTTCATGGGTATTTTGCCAGCACCTACTATACACCTGGCACATAGTAGGACAATAAATACTTATTAATGAACAGGTAAAGCTTGCTGAGTCACTATGTCTTAGATGTTTCTCATTTGGTTAGTGATCCAAACTGAGATAATTTATTTTCCTTTAGATATCACATTTTGACTCCCTACCATAAGCAATGTTGGAATTAATATACTTCCACTTTATCCGACTTCCCTTTCCTGTCTACCGAGCAATTCTACTTAATTATGAAGTTGTGTTTTTTTTTTGCAGTTTACCTTTATATCTTTATGCTTCTACTTCATTTATTGCCTTTAAATGAGATCTTTTTATTTGTGGTTATAAAAGGGAAAAGAAATATTCCCCACCCTCTTTCCACATTGCCCACAGTTTTTCTGAGTTATTTCATTTTTACGTTCTGAGAAGTTTTAGTGTTATTATTCTGGTCGGTAAGCACAATCTCCCTATTTATCATACAGTTAAATGCTTTTAATACTCATCAGTGCTTTATATGTGGTTATATTATCTTAGCTGACTAAATTGCATTCTGTAGTAATTTCTTTAAAAAGTGTTCATGAGGGAGCACCTGGGTGTCTCAGTTGTTTAATCACCTGGCTCTTGATCTTAGCTCAGGTCTCGATCTCAGGGTTGTGAGTTCAAGCCCTGCATTGGGCTCTGTGCTGCGTGTGGAGCCTACATTAAAAAAATAATAATAATAAATAAATAAATAATTTAAAAAGTAAAGAAATATTTAAAAATTAAAAAATGAAAATATCCATGGCAACTGCAGTCCAGGTGTGAAATTCTGAGGTTACACACACTTTCCTTGAGGATGCCAGGAATGCTCATTGATTGCCATTGTGGAAAAGTCTGGGGTTAGCCTGACTCTTTCCTCCTTATAGGGAGAATGACTATATATTTATTCATCTGGTTCCTGAGGACAACCCAGCTTATGCTGTGACAATGTAATGACTAATAATATCCACTCTCACTCTGTCAATTGTTCCAGTTAAAACAACAAATTTTATGGTCATCTTACTTTTGGATAACTTGATATTTTTACAGGATGCCTAAAGAAGTATCTTTGAGGAAAGAAACTTCAAGATAATATCTTAATGTTTATCCTTTTATGTGAGTTTTTTTCTGGAACAAGTTATTTCCTTATAATCTGTAGATTAAAGTCCTCTTTAATATTCAGAAAGTTTTCTTGAATTTTATCTTTAAATATTTTTCCTATACTCCCCCACTCTCCACTTGTTTTGTTGTTGTTGTTGTTGTTTTCTTCTAATGGGATGAAGGTTATGTGTGTTGGATCTCATTGGTCTTCCATATATAAAACATATTCTCTCTAATCCATTAAAATATTTATTTTTATTTTATTTTTTCTTGCTCTTCTCTTTCCTATGCTCCATTTCCATTATTATGTTTTCCACAGTGTTTTTTCTTCTTCATGTTGCTTTCAGTTTGACCTTCATTTCCAGGATTATTTTTTCAATTTCCTTTTGAAGCTTTCACTTTTGGGGGTTGTCTGCATGATTTTCCCTGGCCTCTTTTATCTCTATTTGTGATTTTGCATTATAGGGGAAACAAACTCATTGAGCTCTTGTGATCCAGTGTTATCTGTTCAGTTTTCACCTGCTCTATCACAATTTTCATCTTTGTGGCAATATTTTTCTAGTTAATGCTCATTGTTCATTTGTCATTTTTTTCCTTTTATTGTGTATTTCTGACAATATTATACCAATTCTATTTTAATTCACTTTTAAATTAAGAATTTTGCATAAGTAAACTAAGTTTTTTATGGACAAGCAGATTTCAGAAGGTTCAGATGGGGGAAGGGCCAGGGTTATGTTCCTGAACAGTGGGTAGTGTATCTGAGTTCACTCTTTCTGCTTTCATTTCTCCCAATCATCAAAGGTCAGCTCTGCAGTGCTGTTCCTAATTGTGAGTCTCTCTGCTCTGCCTTTTTTCACCAACAAAATGCCTCTTCTGCAAATATGGCTTTTCCGTGTGATTTTTATTCAGTACCATATTCCTTGCCAATCAGGAATCTGTGTCCATTTAAACTATTAAAGTTAGAAAAAGATAAGGTTGAAAAAATACTAGAGTAAATACAGTGGAATTAGAAATTTATTAGATTTATCCAAAAGAAAAGAGTAAAGAAAAATACAAAGGGACAAAGAATAGTTGGGATAAGTAGCAAATAGCAACATGGAGGCCTAAACTCGGTGATGTCAGAAATTAAATGAAAATAAAAGAGACCAAATTATAACTTAAAGGCAAAGATTGTCAGGCTCAATAAGAAAATATCCAACTATGTACTATTTCACAGAGTAACACTTTAAGTACAAAGGCAGAAGTATAAAGATGGAAAATTACATATTATATAAACACCAGCAATATAAGGTTGGTCTGGCAAATTAATATCACAAAAAAATAGATGAAAAGGCAAGAAATACTATTAGTGATAAAGAGGGAGGTTTCATAATACTGGAAGGGTGAATTCTACAGGAAGACAGAAGAATCATAAACGTATGTGTATCTAATAGCATATCCTCAAAATACGAAAAGCAAAATTTGGCAGAAATTAAAGAGAAATAACAAATCCACAATTACTGATCTCAATAACTGATAAAACAAACAAGAACAATCATTAAGGACACAGAAGATTTGAACAGCATTAATAGCCAAATTGACATTTATGAATTATTTCACCCCAAACTGCAGAGTAACTCTGTTTTCTCCTTTCTTTCTTTCTTTTTTTTCCAGAGGGAGGGAGAGAGAAAGTGCACATGCAAGTGGGGGTGGGGTGGGGATTGGGGGGCGGGGCAGAGGGACAGGGAGAGAGAGAATCTTAAGCAGGCTCCATGCTGTGGAGTCTGATGCCGGGCTCCATCTCACCACTAGGCGATCATGACCTGAGCTGAAATCAAGAATTGGGTGCTTAACTGACTGAGCTACCCAGGCACCCCAAATAACACTATTTTCAAGCACACATAAAACGGCCGTCAAAATAAACCATATACTGAGCCGTATAGTGACACATAAGTCTTAACAAATCTCAAAGGACTGAAATCACACAGAGAATATTTTCTAACTATACTGACATTGAAGTTGAAATCAATAACAAAAACTAACCAGTAATATCTGAATATTAAGCAACACATTCCCATCTAACCCATCAAACAAAAAGCTGAATGAAAATTAGATATATTTTTAATTCAAATAATAATTACTGATACAATCTAGCAAAATGTGGAGGATGTAGTTAGAGCAGTGCTTAGAAGAGAATTTATGGAGTGCCTGGATGGCTCGGTTGGTAGAACATGTGACTTTTGGTGAGTCTGAGCCCCATGTTAGGCATAGAGCCTACTTAAAAAAAAGAGAGAATTTATTTATTGCTTTAATGAGTAAATTAGAAGAAACACTAAAAATCAATTATTTAAACCTCCATCTGAAAAAGCTAGAAAAATATGACCAAATTTAACCCAAAAAAATAGAGGGAAAAAAATACTTAAGAATAGAAATCAGTGAAATAGAAAAATAGATGGACAATAGACAAAATCAACAAGACCAGAAGTTAGTCTTTTAAAAAGATTAATAAAAATAATATAACATTTATCAGACTGATGAGTAAAAAAAAAAAATTATCAATAGCTGTAAAGAAAACTGAGATATTACCACAGATCTTACAGATACGAGAACATAATAGAAGGAAATTCAAAACAAAGTTAACTTGACAGGTTAGATTAAATGGAGAAATTTTTTGAAAAAATCCATTTATCACAATTGAAATAAGAAGAAATGTAATATCTAAATATTCTCATATCTTTTAAAGAAATGGAATCAGTTATTAAAAAATAGTCCCTCTATAAGAACTTCAGGCTCAGGTGACTTCACTGGTAAATTCTTTCAAAAATTTAAGGAAAAAATGATACTAATCTTATATGACTTTTTCACAGAAATGAGGAAAAGGGGATATTTGCTAACGCATTTTATGAGGCCAGTATAACTTTGGCAACAGAACCTGACAAAAATATTATAAAGTTACAGACCAATCTCCCTGATGAATACTAAGATCCTAAATAAAATATTAGCAAATTAGATCCAACAATTTATAAAAGGGTGAACACATCATTACTAAGTACATTTAACATTTGAAAAGCTTTTATTAACCAAAAATCACTAGTAAAATAAAGGAGAAAAAACAAAGGAACATCTCAATAGATGCAGAAAAGTCATTCAGTGAAATTCAACACCTTTAATCACAAAAACACTCAGTATTTCTCCAGCTGGTGAAAGTATCTACAAAGGCCTTTGGCTAATATAGAAAATTCTGAATTGTGAAGTAGCAAATGCTTTTCCCTTTGGGATCAGAGAAGAAAAAATATTTGCTCTCACCACTTAGATTGAACATAATACTGGAGGTTCAAGTCAGTGCAAGAAGGGAAGGAGAAAGAGACAAAAAGCATATAGTTTGACAATGAAGAAGTAAAAGTGTTATTTACACATGATTATATATATAGAAGATCCGAAGAAATTTAGACACAATCTATTAGAACTAATCAGTGAATTCAGCAAAGCTGTGGGATATGTGGTCAACATACAAAAATCAATTGTTTCTATATATTAGCCACAAAAAAATTGGAAATGAAATGTAAAAAGTAAGAAAACTGTTTTAAAGAGTCCTTCCAACATTACTGAAGATATTTACTTTTCCTCACTCCTTGCTAAAGACTGCACCGATCATTGGTAAAAGGAACATGAAAGACACTCCAGTAGAAATTTTTGTATACATTTAAAGTAAGTAGTATTGTTGGTAATGTTCTCATTCCAGAGTGTTTTAGACAGGGAGAACTTTGCACGGGGAAGTATAAGCAAAACTGAATCATGAGTAATCTGTCATTACCTTCAGGGTATCCATAAGTTATACCAGGTAATTATTCATAGGCTCAGAAAACTTGGGACAAGAGGCCATGGCTGTAAGCCAAGGAAGAAAACATCAGATA
>NW_025408791.1:0-16766 GCF_002201575.2 Neomonachus schauinslandi | reverse complement strand
TACCACCTCACACCAGTCAGAATGGCTAAAATTAACAAGTCAGGAAATGACAGATGTTGGCAGGGATGCAGAGAAAGGGGAACCCTCCTACACTGTTGGTGGGAATGCAAGCTGGTGCAGCCACTCTGGAAAACAGTATGGAGGTTCCTCAAAAAGTTGAAAATAGAGCTACCATATGATCCAGCAATTGCACTACTGGGTATTTACCCCAAAGATACAAAAGTAGGGATCCAAAAGGGTATGTGCACCCCGATGTTTATAGCAGCAATATCCACAATAGCCAAACTGTGGAAAGAGCCAAGATGTCCATCGACAGATGAATGGATAAAGAAGATGTGGTATATATATATACAATGGAATATTATGCAGCCACCAAAAGGAATGAGATCTTGCTATTTGCAACGACGTGGATGGAACTCGAGGGTATTATGTTGAGCGAAATAAGTCAAACAGAGAAAGACATGTATCATATGACCTCACTGATATGAGGAATTCTTAATTGCAGGAAACAAACTGAGGGTTGCTGGAGTGGGGGGTGGTGGGAGGGAGGGGGTGACTGGGTGATAGACACTGGGGAGGGTATGTGCTCTGGTAAGCGCTGTGAATTGTGCAAGACTGTTGAATCTCAGATCTGTACCTCTGAAACAAATAGTGCAATACATGTTAAGAAAAAAAAAAAAGAAGAAGAAGAAGAAGAAGGTAGCAGGAGGGGAAGAATGAAGGGGGGGAAATCGGAGGGGTAGACGAACCATGAGAGACGATGGACTCTGAAAAACAAACTGAGGGTTTTTGAGGGGAGAGGGGTGGGAGGATGGGTTAGCCTGGTGATGGGTATTGAGGAGGGCACATTCTGCGTGGAGCACTGGGTGTTATGCACAAACAATGAATCATGGAACACTACATCTAAAACTAATGATGTAATGTATGGGGATTAACATAAGAATAAAAAATTAAAAAAAAAAAAAGAATTCCCACCATTGAGTTGACTAACACGTTCATCACCCATTTTGTTTTGTCTTTTCGTCTGTTTTGTTTTCTTTGTTTGGGTTTTTATTTTTGTTTGAGTTGTATGACTTCCATATCCGTTTTACATATTAACCCATCGTTGGAGAGTTTGGGAATATTCTCCCATTCTGTAGGTTGCCTTTTCATTCTGTTGACTGTTTCCTTTGCTGTGCTGAAGATTTTTAGTTTGATGTAGCTCCGCTTGTTCATTTTGCTTTTGTTGCCTTTGCTTTTAGTGTAAAATCCAAAAAGTCATTTCCAAGATCAATGTCAAGAAGCTTAGTCCTTATGATTCCTTCTAGGAATTTTACAGTCTCAGGTTTTATGTTCCGTCTTGGATCCATTTTGAGCTGATTGTTACATATGGTGTAAGATTCATTTTCATTCTTTTGCATGTGAATATCCACTTTTCCCAACATTTATTGAAGAGATTGCCCTTTCCTCATTGTATATTCTTGGCTGCTTCATAAAAACTTAATTGATTTTATGCCTGGGTTTATTTATCAGTCCTATAATCTGTTCCATTGATCTATGTGTCTGTTTTATGCTAGTACCATACTGTTTTGATTACTGTAACTTTGTGATATAATTTGAAATCAAAAAGTGCGATGTCTCCAACTTTGTTCATCTTTCTCAATATTGCCTCAGGGTCTTCTGTGGTGCCATAAGAATATTAGGGCTTTTTTTTTTTTAAGATTTCACTTATTTATTTGACAGAGAGACACAGTGAGAGAGGAAACACAAGCAGGGGGAGTGGGAGAGGGAGAAGCAGGCTTCCCACAGAGCAGGGAGCCTGATGCGGGCCTCAATCCCAGGACCCTGGGATCATGACCTGAGCCGAAGGTAGACACTTAATGACTGAGCCACCCAGGAGCCCCTAGGGTTGTTTTTAATTTCTGTTGAAAATGTCATTGGAATTTGATAGAGATTACATTAAAACTACATCTTTTTTATATTGTCTATACATTAAAAAATTATTGTAACAATTGTTATTTTCAATACTTTTTTCTTTTAATCTTTATACTGGTGTTGTAAGTGATTTACCCACCATCATTACAATAGTGGAGAATCATGAATTTAGCTATATGTTTGCCTTTACCTATGAATTTCATATTTTCATATATTTTCAATGTTATTAATATCCTTTCATTTAAGTTTGAAAAACTTTCCATAACATTTCTTATAAGGCTGGTCTACTTGTGATGAACTTCTTCAGATTTTGTTTATCTGGAAAAACTCTATCTCCCTTTAATCCTGCCAGATGGAGTGTTCTTGGTTGGCATTTTTTTCCCACACTTTGAATATATCATCCCACTCCTTTCTGGCCTGCAAAGTCTCTGCTGAAATATCCACTGATAGTCTTGTAAGGGGTTCCTTTGTATGTAACAAGTTTTTCTCTTACTGCTTTTGAATTTTCCTCCTTCTCTTTAACTTTTGACAATTAATTATAATGTGTTTCAGTGTGGGTCTCCTTAGATTCATTGTATTTGATGATCTTTAGGTTTCTTGGATCTGGATATTTGTTTCTTTCCCCAGGTTACAAAAATTTTCAGCCATCATTCAACTTTAACTAAGCATTCTGTCCCTTTTTCTCTCTTTTTTCCCCTTCTGCAACT
The DNA here is from genome assembly GCF_002201575.2 of Neomonachus schauinslandi. NCBI lineage: Eukaryota > Metazoa > Chordata > Mammalia > Carnivora > Phocidae > Neomonachus > Neomonachus schauinslandi. The sequence continues at coordinate 14,145 of NW_025408791.1, read as the reverse complement.
TCTATAATGTATATATTTTTCTGTTTGATGATGTCTTCCCTTAAGTCCCTTAAGCTATCTTTACACTTTTCCTTTTTTCTCCTCTGATTAATAAATTTCATGCCCTATCTTCAAGTTAATTGATCTCTTCTTGCATGTGATCTAGTCTGCTATTGAATGCCTCCATTGAATTTTTCAGTGCAGTTACTGTATCCTTCAGTTTCATGATTTTTCTTTTGTAACTTTAAAATATTTTATATTTTATATCGCTCGGTTGAAATTATCAATTTGTTCATGCACTGCTTTCTTAACCTGGGTGAGCATCTTTAGGATCATTAAATTGAACTTTCTAATGGGTAAATCACTTATCTTGAAATCCTGAAGATCAATTTCTAGAGATTTATCTTGTTTGTTGTTTGGACCACATTTCCCTGTTTCTTCATTTTCCTTAACTCTCTCTGTTGCTTTCTGCACATTAGATGAGATAGTCACCTCTCCCAGTCTTGACAGAGTGATAGAGTGGTCTCATGTAGGAAATGAACCTAGTCAGTCCCAGCTCTTGGTTGTCTTTTAAACCATTGTGATTGTCTAAGCCACATCTTGGTTCTTAGTGGTCCCTGGTAGTTGATGATGTGCAAATACCCATCAGTATCTCAAAGGATAGGTTCGTAGTCAGTACCTTAGATGCAAACTAGGGTACTGATTAAAAACCAGACCCCATAGGCAGTACCTGGAAAAGTATGTAGTTAAGCCTCCTGGGAGATAGAAACTGGAAGATGGGCATTTTTGTCTGTCCTGAGGCTGCAGCTATATAACAGGGGCGTATATAAACATTTAAAAAGTGTTTCTTTGTTTGCTACAATCCTGTGGGACTCATGAATGCAAGCCCAGTTGGCTATCAGAGCCAGGCAGTCTGGAGGCCTATCCCTTCAGTGGCAACTGCAAAAAAAAACCAAACAAACAAACAAAAATAACAACAATGAAAACAAAAAATAGGGCACTAGACATGTGTACAAGCTCCTTTCAGAGAGATGCTGGTGACCCGGTTTTCATTTTGGGATAAGGTAAAAGGAGAAAGTAAGGGAAATAGCCACCAGCTCACCTGGATTCAATGGAGGACCACAGCTAGATGTGAGTTAATTAGAAGACAGACCCCCAGCAGCAGCTCATAAAGTCAAACCCCTTCTAGATGGAGCATTTTTGCCTGATCCCATTGCACTGAGCTGGGGGGTGAGGGGGGGTTGGAGGGGAGAGAGTCTTAGGGAAGGGGAGTAGAAGAGGCGAGTGTTCATGCAACCATTAAGGACTGCTTCTTTGCTATCGTCCTATGGGTCTTGTGAATTCAAACCCTATTGGCTTTCAGAACTGTGGGTTTGTGGGGCTTGGCCCTCAGGTAGGAGCCTTAAAAGTTGGAGTGCTAGATGAGTAGCTCAAATCCTTCACTCTTCCAGCATAAGCTGACACTATGTGCATCCCCCACCTATTGTAGATCACTGTGCTGAGGGTACGGTTTATGGCAAGAGTGTGTATCAGATTCCCATTCTGATACGTATATTTTCTCTTTTGCCCAAGTATAGGAGTCACTCAACTATTTTCTGAATTTCTCTCAGAGGGAATTTCTCTTTATGTAGCTGTACAATTGGTGTGTCTTTGGAAGGAGGGAAGTCCATGAGCCTTCTACATCATTATCCTGTTCCTTCCTAAAGGAAATTTTTAATGTCTTCAATACAATATATGAAGTTTGATTAATAAAATTAAGCTAAGTCAAGAACCAAATAGTTGTAAATAATGTGCTTTAATTGGTTAAAAGGGTGTTGAAAAGTATTTGGCCCCCTCTGCTTTCATTGGGTCTTTATGGAGGCAAAATTCTTATTCTTAAAAGGTAACAATACAGAATAAAATGAAAATAGTTGACTGAGATGACAATGAAGTTATTCATACTTATATTTTCAAAGCAAATGAGATAATAATCTGTTAACATTATAAGCAAAATTTTAAAAGAAGAGGATGGATACTTTCAGAAAACAAATCTATACAAAAGAGTCCAAACAAGCATTCCATGTGTTTTTGAAATATGAAACACTGAGTATTTTTTAAGGTCTTCAGAGATCACTTTATCCAAAACAAATATCAACTTCTTATAACATATTTGAGATAATGTTTCAAGCAATAGAAGATAATACACATATTTTCAATCACTATGTATATTTATCCTGTTTACCACTATATATATTTACCTACTATATATATTAACCCCACTTGGTTAGAATCTCATTTTCCAAACACATCTAATGTATAGTATGCCTGAGTGAGCCACCATGTCCATGGGGCCCCTAGAGGACCATCTTGCACTCTCTCTTAACTTCAGTCATTAGCCTAATATTTGATTCGGTTCATAGGAACCCTCATTCTATTCTTTCTCTGCTGGCACACCCTAGTCCTCAACTAGAAATTAGGATCTTACCTGGAGTTCTCTCCCACTAGCCTAGCATCCCGATGGCTGGATACTGCTCCTGTGTCCATGATGTCTGCCATGAATAAATCATGAATAATCCTGCCAGACTTCACACCAGAATCTCACTCTGCCAAATCCTGCTCTACAGAGTCTCCCACTCAATGAGCTCCCTGCCTACATTGGCAGTTTGACAGATGTTGGCCTCTACCTAGTTGTCTTGTACTCTTATAACCAAGTCAATTTCTGAGATAAAACCAATCTTAGTTCTATCCCCATCTTGACCACTGAAAGCTTCCTCTTACCCAAGATTATCCCCAATGGGAGAGACGTATACTTTAATTAAAAATTAAATTTATGCTTTCCATGGCCCATGTCCGCCCTGCTACTTGTCTTTCTTCTGGGTTCATTATTTCAACTCTTATTTCTGGATTCACTATTTCAACTCTTCTCTGAAGAAAAGGGAGCTTGTTTACAAAAATTTGCATAAACATCCCTAGGTGATGGTTGTGCAGAAGAAAAGAAGCGTTTGAATCCTGATCCAAATTTTCTTGAGACAACTGGACAGTGAATTAACTGGGAGAATCTCAAGGAGCCACTCTAGCCATTCAAGGAGCCACTCTAGCCTCTCTCACATAAGTGGTCCACACATGTAGCAGCTGGACTAGCTCAGACCACTGAGGCAATTTATTCATACAGCTGGACTTAGGCTGCACAAGTAACTTCTCTCTTAAAACTATTGGTTGCTCCCAATACCTCCTGATGTGAGAGGTCAGTTCAACCTGTGTCCACACCTAACCTAACCCAACCAACAGAGACTTACTTTCCCCACCACTTCAAGGTTCAGATGAAGCACTCATCATGGGACATGTAATCTGACTTTTCCAATGGCTGCTCACTGGGGTTGGCTAACACAATCTATAAGGACAGAGTAGTTAATGCCCTGGAGGAAATACATAACCAATGAGAAACAGGAGATGACAAGGAGATTTAAGATAAATTCATTTCCCTTCCTCTCTTTCAATTCCAATGAACTTTTCTAGGACAGATTGATTCCAAGATAACCTCTCTAGAAATGTCCTGTAACTAAACCACTGCCTATGTTATGTATAATGCTTCGAAATCCTTTAGAATACTGTAGGGAAAGCGTTTTTAAAAATTGGCTTATCCGTTACCTGAGCTCTTAAGACTTTCTTACAACTAAAACACTAGGATTTATCTGCAGGGTTGCAGAGAGATAATCCTGTTTTAAATAGTCTGAAACAAAAACAAACAAAACCAGCCAAATGATATTATACTCGATATTAAAATCTATTTTTCCCCATTTCTTTCCCTTTTCTCTTCCTGCCCACACTATGCTTTTATTTTATGAGCTCCTGTTTCCTGGGTTTAGTCAAAAACAATTCAACTCTAAATATTGAATTTAGAAAGCTTTTTTCTTAGATAAAAAGTCATATACTTTTTAAAAAATATCTGTTTATTTCAGAAAATATACTGGAAACCATGCTGTTGAGCTTCCATTTTCTCTGATGTTTTGGTTCAGTATTCTTTTATCATAAAACATAAAACTTAGAAAAATAAACCAACATTTAAAAATTTACTGATGTATGTTTAAAGCCAATAAATTGCTTTGTTAATAACAAACAACAACAATAACATGAGTTGTAATCAGCTCAATAACACAATACCTCGTATTTGCTCTCCTTCCTCCCCTGCCCCACTTTCCTTTACTCTTGCTACCCTGGAGTTGCAGGCCTAAGTAAAGCATGAATGTGAAAATTTTGCCTCATATGTTTCTTTCAAGGGAACTTGGACTAAGACGTAGCATATTAATATCAATTAATAATCATGACTCTTGCCTCGTGAGTCTCCAGAGAAGAGCAGAGTCATATACACAATCTGGAGAGGTCTTATTACTTTTAAGCTTATGATTAGAAATCTCTCTGGTAGGGATGGCTGTTCACTATTAGCACTAACCACTCTGCCCCTCCCCACCATCTGCCTGTCTCTCCCACTTTCTCTCTCTCTCTCTTCCTGTCTGCCTCACCTCCTACTTTGGTTCTATCTCCCTCTCTCTCTTTATACCCCCTCTTTGTCTCCCTCCCTCCCTCTTTCTCCTGTATACCCCTCTCTCTCTCTTTCTCTACCAACTCAAGAAAAATATCTTAACACAGTCAGATAAGAAGTGACATGAGGAAACTTTAAATTTAACCAATGCATGTGAATGATTGGGGTAAAGAGCTAAATAGAGAATAAGAGGAAATAAAAATATTTTCATTGACATCTAATAAAGAAAATTTAAATTTAAATTCTGGGTGACTTCCAGTGCAATTCATTTCAATATTCCCATTAGTCTCAAAAGTGTGGAGAGCACAACTTTGACAAAAATTTTCCCAAAATTGTTCTAAGTATGTGTGACATCTGCCCCAAATTTTGACATTTAATTTTAAAGCACAAAGTGTTCTTGGGAAGAATAAGAAAATAGACCATGACCTTCTTAATAAATGTACTATATATTTTTTAATTCTAGATTATTCTTTTCCCAGAGATTTAAACTCTCCCTTATCTCTCAATTCAGTATTCATCATGGATTTAGAAATCCCATTGATTAATACAAAGAGTGAACTGGGCTTCGCGTTTATAAGTGGACTGCTTGGTAAATTTATTCCCTTGGGTTTAAAATAACCACTAAGTAGAAAATTGTAGCAGCACTATCAATGCAACAGAAGAAGGCTGATAAATTAGGAATGGAAGAGAAGAATTAATTGGTATTGGACATGAAAGGGGAATTTTCGTTCATAAACATTTGTGCTGTAATCTCCTCTAAACTTTAATTAAACTCTCTCAAGGTTCATAATCTTAAAATACATTTATTTTAAATTTACTCACTTGCCAGAAAGATTTATTCAAGCTGTCAGTTTTCTACTTTAAAGCATTTCATTTTGAAGTGACTGATTCCAATCATCATCCCTCTGATGAGGTAAAGTCTTTTAAAGCTGACTCTGGAAACTTCTGCTATGAAAAAAAGATAGACTCTTCCACTCCAGGTATGAGTGTAAGTTGATACAATCATTTGTATAACAGTTAAGCATTGTTTGGGAAATTCGAATGTGCATATGTTCTATAATCCAGTAATTCCACTCCTAAAAGGCACAGAAAAAACTCATGCATGTACAACTGGTGACATTAACAGGAAAGTTCGCAGAATCATTGTTCATGATAACAAAAAAGTGGAAAAAGTCAAAAATCCATGAAGAATAGAATGGATACATAAATTGGAATATATTCAAATAAAGAATAACTATAGCCATACATCAATATCTAAGCTTATTAAAAAATTATACAATTGAGTGAGAAAAGAGGATCACATTTATAAAATTCAAAAACAGATACATAAATAAGTCTACCTGGTAAAAGAGTAAAGAACTATAAAGTCATGATTCACATACTGCATGGAGCACAGAGTGTGAGTGAGCAGGGGTGAGGGGCAGAGAGAGAAGAAGAGAATCTCCAGCAGACTCTGTGATCAGCATGGAGCCAATGCAGGGTTTATCTCACAACCCTGAGATCATGACCTGAGCTGAAATCAAGAGTCGGACCCTTAACCAACTGACCATCCAGGCACCCCCCAGAACCATCAATTTGAACAACTATCCATGAAGGAAAATACCTTCACAAGAGCTAGTTTCCAGGTGACGAATTACAGCACCTGGGTGAAGGACAGAAATATGAAAAGATGCATTGAGAAGGTTAAAAAAGATAGATTCATATTACCCCATCACTTTTCCCCAGCCCCAGGCAGCCCAGCACAGAGAGAGGCATTGTCCCCATGGGAGAAGGACCCACCCAACATCAGACAAACTCCTATGGTCCTAGATGGCCCCTGGTAGGCTCCCATGAATCAGACACCCAGCCCACACCAGGAAATCCTATGACCTTAGGCTCCCAAAGGCTTCCACAAATCCAAGCTCCAGGCATATCCCAGAGCTGGCCAGATCCCATGGACCCAAATGGCACTTGTGGCTCCAGGCTCCTAATCAGCCTTCACAATCCCAGGGTCCAGGCATTACCTGAGATCCCAAGCTCCCAACTGGGCCCAGGTCCAGGCCAACTACCACAGACTCACACTTTCTATCCACCCCAGTACCAGGCCAGCCCCTATAGACCTAAAGTCCAAACCACCTCCTGTGGATACAAGCTTCCAGCCTGTCCTAGCCCCAGGTCAGCCCACACAGCCCAACCTCAAGACCAGCTCTCACTGACTCAAGCTCCTGGCCCACTCAAACACCAAACTGGCCTCTACAGATTAAATCTCCATGTGAGGCCCCAGGCTACAAGCCCATACCCATAACCACAGGCTACAGGCTTACCCTAGTACTAAGCCAGTTCCCATGGCCTCTAGTCCAGCTCCTCTAAAACCAGGCTCTCAGCCTGTCCCAGTACTAGACTGGCCCCCATAAACCCAGATGCCAAGCCCATACCAGCAGTCCCCATCACTTGGTTGACTCCTGTGGACCAGGATCCAGGTCCACCCATGCAGACCCAGGTCCCAGGTGCCTTACCACAGATTCAAGAGCCAGGCCCTCTCCAATGAACCAAGGCTCTAGGTACACCGCCATGGACCCAGGCACAGGCTGATTCCCATGTACCAAGCACTGGGCCTGTTCACCTGCTGACCCAGGCACCAGACCTGACCAACCAAAAACTCCAGTAATAGGCCCACCCACAGACACCACCAGAGGGCCCACCAAGGATCTCTGGATGGGCTGAGTAGTGAGGGGTTTTGCCTAGGAAAGCCAGTCTTTAATGACTAGAAGAGATATCTATTTCCTTAAATGTGTACTAACTTAATATTGCAAGATCATGAATAACCAAGGAAACATGACACCACTAAAGGAAACTAATACAATTCCAATGACTGACCCTAAAGAAATAAAGACCTGTGAATTGTCTAAAAAAGAATTCAGGATAATTCTTTAAAAGAAATTCAAAGACGACTAAAGAGAACAAGTAAACAACTTATTAAAATTAGGGAAACAATGCATGAACAAAATGAAAAGTTTAACAGAAAAATAAAAACCATTAAAAAAAAAAACTAGAATTGAAGAAAGCAATGACTGAAATGAACAATTCAATGGAGAGCTTCAATATCAGACTCGACCAAGCAAAGTAAGATTGAACTGTAAGACAGGTCATCTGAAGTCATCCAGTCAGAGGAGCATAAAGGAAAAAGAATGAAAAAGTGTGAAGACTCCTTCAAGAATTATGGAATACCGGGGGTGGAGCAAGATGGCGGAGGAGTAGGAGACCTGGATTTCGTCTGGTCTCAGGAATTCAGCTGGATAGGGATCAAACCATTCTGAACACCTACAAACTCAACAGGAGATCAAAGAAAAGAAGAGCAACAACTCTCTCATCAGAAAAGCGACCACTTTCTGGAAGGTAGGACGTGTGGAGAAGTGAATCCGAGGCGATATTCGGGAGGATAGACGGCGGGGGAGGGGCCTCCGGCGGCCGCTTCTGGCAAGTGATAGAGCCGCGGAGCACAAAATCGGAACTTTTAAGTCTGCTCCGCCGAGGGACGTCACTCTGGTGGCTAAGCGGGGGGTGGAACCCTCCGGGACAGTGTGGTCTCAGGACCCTCGGGGTCACAGAAAGACCGGGGGTGCCTGAGTGTGGCAGATCTCCCAGGTAACAGAGCAGGGAAGCCGGCTGCAGAGGCGGAGGCCAGGCACGGGCTCTCAGCTCGGGGTTGTCATAAACCGTGATACGCGGCACAGTCGGGCCCCTGCTCCTCCAGCAGGGACCCAACAAGTGGCAGATCCGGGGAGACTCCCCTTCCTCCCCCGGGAGGAGCCCCACGGGAGTGCACCGCAGGGATCTGCTGGGTTTGGAGACTCCACCCGGGCTCGGGTGCCAGAGATAGAAATGCGCGGTCACAGGCCGGGTGAGCACGGAGTGCGGCTGGAGACCGGGGAGACGGGAGTGACTGACGGCTTTTCTCTGGGGGCTCACTGAGAAGCGGGGCCCCGAGTTCTCGGCTCCTCCGTGGCGGAGATTGGGAGGCCGCCATTTTCACTCTCCACCTCCAAAGCTGTACGGAAAGCTCACAGGGAACAAAAGCCCCGGAGAGAAAACCTGAGCAGATTACTTAGCTGGGAGGGGGCAAATGCGGGGCAATTCTGCCTCCGGCAAAGACATTTGGAAAACAGGGCAACAGGCCCCTCCCCAGAAGATCAGCGAGAACAGCCAGCCAAGACCAAGTTTACCCATCAATGAGAACGGCAGAACTCCAGCTCTAGGGGACTACTGCACATAGAATTCATGGCTTTTTTACCATGATTCTGTAGTCTTTCAAAGTTAATTTTTTTTAACTGTCTTTTTTTCTTTTTTTTTCTTTTTGAATTTTTCTTTTTCCCTTTTTCAACCAACATCTTATCAATCCCTTTTTTTAAAAAAAAAAACATTTTTATTTTTCATTTTTAGAGTCATATTCTATCCCTTCATAGTAGTTACCCGTATTTTTGGCTTATATATATAAGTTGTTCTCTCTTTAAAATTTTGAGATAGTTTCTTCTAACAGATTAAAATATACCCTAAATCTCTAGTATATGGTGTTTTCTATTCCCCTGCCTGATCACATCCTCTCCCTTTTTTTTTCTTTTTTTAAATCCTCTTCTTTCTTTTTTCAAACAACTTCTTATCAATTCCTTTTATAAAATTTTTTATAATTTCCATCTTTACAGTCATATTCCATCCCTTCATCATATCAACCCTTATTTTTGTACATATATAAGTTTTTCTTTCTTTAAAATTTTGGGAGGCACTTTCTTCTAAAAGACCAAAATACACCCCAAATCTAGTGTGTGGCACTGATCTATATACCAGCCTGATCATATTTGATCACATTCTGGTTTTTTTGTTGTTGTTGTTTTGTTTTGTTTGTTTTTGTTTTTATCTTTATCTTTTTCTTTTTTTTCTTTTTCTTTTTTCTCTCTTTCCCTTTCTTTTCCCACTGCTTCAGGTCTTTTCTGATTTGTTTAGAGTATATTTTCTGGGGACGTTGTTACTCTGCTAGCATTTTGTTCTCTCATTAATCTATTCTCCTCTGCACAAAATGACAAGACGGAAAAAATCACCTCAACAAAAAGAACAAGAGGTAGTACCGACTGCCAGGGACCTACTCAATACGGACATTAGTACGATGTCAGATCTAGAGTTCAGAATCATCACTTTAAAGATACTAGCTGGGCTTGAAAAAAATATGGAAGTTATTAGAGAAACCCTTTCTGGAGAAGTAAAAGAACTAAAATCCAACCAAGTAGAAATCAAAAAGGCTATTAATGAGGTGCAATCAAAAATGGGGGCGCTAACTGCTAGAATAAATGAGGCAGAAGAGAGAATCAGTAATATAGAAGATGAAATGATGGAAAATAAAGAAGCTGAGAAAAAGAGAGATAAACAACTACTGGATCACGAGGGCAGAATTCGAGAGATAAGCGATACCATAAGATGAAACAACATTAGAATAATTGGGATCCCAGAAGAAGAAGAAAGAGAGAGAGGGGCAGAAGGTATAATGGAGCAAATTATAGCAGAGAACTTCCCTAATTTGGGGAAGGAAACAGGCATGAAAATCCAGGAAGCACAGAGAACCCCTCTCAAAATCAATAAAAATAGGTCAACACCCCGACATCTAATAGTAAAACTTACGAGTCTCATAGACAAAGAGAAAATCCTGAAAGCAGCTCGGGAGAAGAGATATGTAACCTACAAGGGTAGAAACATTAGATTGGCAACAGACCTATCCACAGAGACCTGGCAGGCCAGAAAGGACTGGCAGGTATATTCAGAGCACTAAATGAGAAAAATATGCAGCCAAGAATACTCTATCCAGCTAGGCTGTCATTGAAAATTGAAGGAGAGATAAAAAGCTTCCAGGACAAACAAAAACTAAAGGAATTTGCAAACACAAAACCAGCCCTACAGGAAATCTTGAAAGGGGTCCTCTAAGCAAAGAGAGACCCTAAAAGCAACATAGACCAGAAAGGAACACAGACAATATACGGTAACAGTCACCTTACAGGCAATACAATGGCACTAAATTCCTATCTTTTAATAGTTACCCTGAATGTAAATGGGCTCAATGCCCCAATCAAAAGACACAGGCTATCAGACTGGATTAAAAAACAAGACCCATCGATATGCTGTCTGCAAGAGACTCATTTTCGACCCAAAGACAGCCCCAGATTAAAAGTGAGGGGGTGGAAAACCATTTACCATGCTAATGGACACCAAAAGAAAGCTGGTGTGGCAATCCTTATATCAGACAAATTAGATTTTAAACCAAAGACTGTAATAAGAGATGAGGAAGGACACTATATCATACTTAAAGGATCTATCCAACAAGAAGATCTAACAATTGTAAATATCTATGCCCCTAACATGGGAGCAGCCAATTATATAAGGCAATTAATAACAAAAGCAAAGAAACACATCGACAACAATACAATAATAGTGGGGGACTTTAACACCCCCCTCACTGAAATGGACAGATCATCTAAGCAAAAGATCAACAAGGAAATAAAGACTTTAAATGACACACTGGACCAAATGGACTTTACAGACATATTCAGAACATTCCACCCCAAAGCAACGGAATACACATTCTTCTCTAGTGCCCATGGAACATTCTCCAGAATAGATCACATCCTAGGTCATAAATCAGGTCTCAACCGGTACCAAAAGATTGGAATCATTCCCTGCCTATTTTCAGACCACAATGCTTTGAAACTAGAGCTCAATCACAAGACAAAAGTCAGAAAGAACTCAAATACATGGAGGCTAAAGAGCATCCTACTGAAGAACGAATGGGTCAACCAGGAAATTAAAGAAGAATTAAAAAAATACATGGAAACCAATGAAAATGAAAACACAACTATTCAAAATCTTTGGGATGCAGCAAAGGCAGTCCTAAGAGGAAAGTATATAGCAATACAAGCCTTTCTCAAGAAGCAAGAAAGGTCTCAAGTATACAACCTAACCCTACACCTAAAGGAGCTGGAGAAAGAACAGCAAATAAAGCCTAAACCCAGAAGGAGAAGAGAAATAATAAATATCAGAGCAGAAATCAATGAAATAGAAACTAAAAGAACAGTAGAACAGATCAACGAAACTAGGAGCTGGTTCTTTGAAAGAATTAACAAGATTGATAAACCCCTGGCCAGACTTATCAAAAAGAGAAGAGAAATGACCCACATCAACAAAATCATGAATGAAAGAGGAGAGATCACAACCAACACCAAAGAAATACAAACAATTTTAAGAACATATTATGAGCAACTCTATGCCAGCAAATTAGATAACCTGCAAGAAATGGATGCATTCCTAGAGATGTACCAACTACCAAAACTGAACCAGGATGAAATAGAAAACCTGAACAGACCTATAACCACTAAGGAAATTGAAGCAGTCATCAAAAATCTCCCAACAGGGCGCCTGGGTGGCTCAGTTGGTTAAGCGACTGCCTTTGGCTCAGGTCATGATCCTGGAGTCCCGGGATCGAGTCCCGCATCGGGCTCCCTGCTCAGCAGGGGGTCTGCTTCTCCCTCTGCCCTCTTCCCTCTCGTGCTCTCTGTCTCTCATTCTCTCTCTCAAATAAATAAATAAAATCTTTAAAAAAAAAAAAAAATAAAAAATAAAAAAAAAATAAAAAAAAAAAAAATCTCCCAACAAACAAAAGCCCAGGGCCAGATGGCTTCCCAGGGGAATTCTACCAAACATTTCAAGAAGAATTAATACCTATTCTTCTGAAACTGTTCCAAAAAATAGAAATGGAAGGAAAACTTCGAAACTCATTTTATGAGGCCAGCATTACCTTGATCCCAAAACCAGACAAAGACCCCATCAAAAAGGAGAATTATAGACCAATATCCCTGATGAACATGGATGCAAAAATTCTCACCAAAATACTAGCCAATAGGATCCAACAGTACATTAAAAGGATTATTCACCATGACCAAGTGGGATTTATCCCTGGGCTGCAAGGTTGGTTCAACATCCGCAAATCAATCAATGTGATACAATACATTAACAAAAGAAAGAACAAGAATCATATGATCCTCTCAATAGATGCAGAAAAAGCGTTTGACAAAGTACAGCATCCTTTCTTGATCAAAACTCTTCAGAGTATAGGGATAGAGGGTACATACCTCAATATCATAAAAGCCATCTATGAAAAACCTACAGCGAATATCATTCTCAATGGGGAAAAACTGAGAGCTTTCCCCCTATGGTCAGGAACGCGACAGGGATGTCCACTATCACCACTGCTATTCAACATAGTATTGGAAGTCCTAGCCACAGCAATCAGACAACAAAAAGAAATCAAAGGCATCCAAATCGGAAAAAGGAGGAGTCAAACTCTCACTCTTTGCAGATGATATGATACTTTATGTGGAAAACCCCAAAGACTCCACTCCAAAACTGCTAGAACTCATACAGGAATTCAGTAAAGTGGCAGGATATAAAATCAATGCACAGAAGTCAGTGGCATTCCTATACACCAACAACAAGACAGAAGAAAGAGAAATTAAGGAGTCGATCCCATTTACAATTGCACCCAAAACCATAAGATACCTAGGAATAAATCTAACCAAAGAGGCAAAGGATCTGTACTCAGAAAACTATAGAATACTCATGAAAGAAATTGAGCAAGACACAAAGAAATGGAAAAACGTTCCATGCTCATGGATTGGAAGAACAAATATTGTGAAGATGTCAATGCTACCTAGAGCAATCTACACATTCAATGCAATCCCCATCAAAATACCATCCACTTTTTTCAAAGAAATGGAACAAATAATCCTAAAATTTGTATGGAACCAGAAAAGACCCCGCATAGCCAGAGGAATGTTGAAAAAGAAAAGCAAAGCTGGCGGCATCACAATTCCGGACTTCCAGCTCTATTACAAAGCTGTCATCATCAAGACAGCATGGTACTGGCACAAAAACAGACACATAGATCAATGGAACAGAATAGAGAGCCCAGAAATGGACCCTCAACTCTATGGTCAACTCATCTTTGACAAAGCAGGAAAGAATGTCCAATGGAACAAAGACAGTCTCTTCAACAAATGGTGTTGGGAAAATTGGATAGCCACATGCAGAAGAATGAAACTGGACCATTTCCTTACACCACACACAAAAATAGACTCCAAATGGTTGAAAGACCTCAATGTGAGACAGGAGTCCATCAAAATCCTAAAGGAGAACACAGGCAGCAACCTCTTCGACCTCAGCCGAAGCAACTTCTTCCTAGAAACATCGCCAAAGGCAAGGGAAGCAAGGGCAAAAATGAACTATTGGGACCTCATCAAGATAAAAAGCTTTTGCAAAGCAAAGGAAACAGTCAACAAAACCAAAAGACAACCGACAGAATGGGAGAAGATATTTGCAAATGACATATCAGATAAAGGGCTAGTATCCAAAATCTATAAAGAACTCATCAAACTCAACACCCAAAGAACAAAGAATCCAATCAAGAAATGGGCAGAAGACATGAACAGACATTTTTCCAAAGAAGACATCCAAATGGCCAACAGACACATGAAAAAGTGCTCAATATCGCTCGGCATCAGGGAAATCCAAATCAAAACCTCAATGAGATACCACCTCACACCAGTCAGAATGGCTAAAATTAACAAGTCAGGAAA
>NW_025408790.1:0-16970 GCF_002201575.2 Neomonachus schauinslandi | reverse complement strand
GCTAGGGGTGCTGGTGCTGCTGGGGGGTGTGGGTGCTTGTGGGGGGGGTTCTGGGTGCTGCTGGGGGGTTCTGGGTGTTACTGAGAGGTGCTGGGTGCTGCTGGGGGGATCCGGGTGCTCCTGGGGGGTGTGGGTGCTGTTTGGAGAAGTCTAAGAGTGGCTAGGGGGGTTCCAGGAGCTCCTCGGGGGTACTGGGTGCTTGTGAGGGGTTCTGGGGGCTACTGGAGGGTGCTGGGTGCTGCCTGGCTCCAAGGGTCAGATTTTCTTAGTTATCAGCACTCAAGGCCTTTTGCCATTCCTTGAGGAAATCACAGAAGGAAAGAAGGGAGGGAGGGAGAGCAGGACAGAGGGAAGGAGCCCACTACCATCAGGATTATGAAGAGACAGTCTTGCCAGATCAAGCAAAATAGCAGCACAGGACCCACGGTTAAGGTCAATTCTGGATCAAGAAAAGGTGCATAGGATAAATTTACTAAACACTGATTTCCTGTTTAACTGAAGCTAGCACTTAACTGGACATCCTGTATTTTATCTGGCGGCCCTATGGCACCCACCGGTGGGGTGAGAGGCCCCAAAGTCAGCGGGTGGTGTCCCCCATATTCTCCTGGATCCCCTTTCCATGTCTTGCAAACCTGACTTCTGGTGATGAGCTCCTGCATCTTGGCCTCGCCGGCTTCATCCAGTTCAGGGCCTGTTGGAAGTGTCTCCTTGCGGCCCAGACGACAGGTGTGGAGTGTAAACGCCCCAGCCCCTCAGCTTCTTGCCAGTGAACTTCTGTTTCCCAGGACTCACCACGGGACCAGGTCCTGTCGCCCTCTGGGCTTTCTGATCTCCCCTCAAGGGTTGCTGTCCCTTCTCCAACCCCTGCCCATGTCCCCTCACCTCCTAGAGGAGGCACACTCACCATTCCTCACCTGGGCTTTCCTTCTGGGGCGCCCCAGCTAGGACATGCCCCCCCACCCCCTGACGCAGGCAAGCAGAGTCACAACCAGAAGATCACCTGCGGACGGCGAGCAGCCGAGGTTGGAGACCTCACAGGTGGGAGAGGGATGTATGTGACATGCATGAGGTGCCAAGCAAGAGCCCCTTGACCTGGGCGCGGGGCACCGGGGGTGCACTGGGTCCCCTCACGGTCTCCCTGTTTCATATCAAAACGCTTCCCTGGGGCACCAGCTTCCCCCCTGCTCCCCACTACTCTGAACGCTGGATGGGGACGCGGGAGACTCAGGGTGGTATTCCTGGAAGGATGGCCCCGGGCTCGGTTTTTAACAGATTATTCACAAAACCTAGTACTTAGATATTCCTGGCCATAAACTATTTATAGAACCCACCTCCACGTTGGTTTTGACCCACAAGTGTCCTGACCCTGTGGCCAGGCATGACCTGTGGAGGGTGGGACGTGGCCTTTGGGCTGAGAACCTCCCACACGGCCCAGCAGTGGACTGCCACCAAAGTCATGGCTCAGATGGGATCAGTTTAATAAAGAAACTTTAAGATGAGAGGCTCTTTTCCAAGGGTTACACCAAGAAAACCCAGGGAAAACGGTGTGGAGAAACGAGGACCGGGTCCCCCACTGTGTCACGAGCAGCTCCGCGACTTGACTGATGCTCTCCTTTGCAGTGTATGGCATTGTTGAGCTAATAGGAGAATTACAATTCTCCAAGTCTCCATAACAGGTCTCATTAAATCTAAGCAAACATTTGGTACTTAGGAGCTCTGCATTACAAATCTAATTAAGACTCCATAAAATAAAATAATTCAAGTCTGCATTCAACCATTCCATTATCTCACATGGTATATGATTGCTGCTTTATTAAACAACAACAAAGAAAAACAAGTTCCAAATGGATCTGTCCATGTGTTTGGGAGCTGGCAAAACAATAGGAAACTCAATCACTCCTAACAACGGGCCCCATCTTCCCGGGGTTTTCAGCTGCAGGTGCATTACGCTCACCAAGCACGTTCTACGTGGGGGCTCGTGGCACCTCAGGGACATAGAAGCACAAGCTGATGCGCTCCAGGGACTGGCCCATGGCTCCGCTCGTTCCGTCTGGGATTCCAGAGGTGGGCGTGGGGCCGGGTGGCCTGGCAGTGAGAGCATCCCGGGGCGGAGAGGGTTCACAGGTGGGTGGAGTAGGGACCCGTCTCCTCCAGTGAGCGGAGGGCAGAGGGCACTCCGGGCGCACAACCCGAGGACCCCAGGGCGGGGCGGCATCCTCAAACCAGTCCCAGATCCTCCGGCTAAGGCCTTCCTGCCTTCACAGGGACGTGGCGAGGGCTTCCTGGTGGTGTCCCACCTTCCCGGGTGTCCAGGGACAGCTCCCCGTCGCCTCTGCTTCCCCGGCTCCAGGCACCGTTAATGGATATTCACTACGCTTACAAAACACGTGTTTGAGACCTAAAATTAATTTCACAAATGTCTTCGCCAGATCCCAGCTGCCTACCCAGTGTTCCTGCCAAAATCCAGGTAGAAATGATCTTCCATGCTTTTCACGCAACTTCTCTCGAGTCCCCATGTTGGAATGCCACCTTTCCGAGGTGCTGTTGCCGCGGAGATTGAGGCCCCCCAGGAGCCAGAGCCTGCCAGCCCCCACCTCTAGGCCCCACGCTGGGCCCTGTGGATGGACATCAGCTCCCCTGAGGTGGTGGTCACTACACAAGTCGGCTCCTTGGAGAAATTCGGTGGCTTTCTTACCATGAATAGGCAGACCACGAATGCCAGTTCCTTTTTCCAGGCTTACCTCACGGCTGGGCCGAAGCAGAACAGGTTACGGTGCCCACAGCCATGTGCCCTGAGAGCAAAGCGCTTACGTGCACCTGCACCCTTCCCCACCTCCGGAAGATGGAGGCGTGGCCTTTTACAAATAAAAGTTTACATACGGTGGGAAGTGCTTTTCTGTTAAATAGCAGAATGACGATGTCGAAGAGGTTACTGCCTATGTTCTCCTCTAGGATTTTGATGGATTCCTGTCTCACATTGAGGTCTTTCATCCACTTTGAGTTTATCTTTGTGAGTGGTGTTAGAGAATGGTCAAGTTTCATTCTTCTGCATGTGGCTGTCCAATTTTCCCAGCACCATTTATTGAAGAGACTGTCTTTTTTCCACTGCATTTTTTTTCTTGCTTTGTCAAAGATTATTTGACCATAGAGCTGAGGGTTCATATATGGGCTCTCTTTTCTGTTCCATTGGTCTATATGTCTGTTTTTGTGCCCACACCATGCTGTCTTGGTGATCACTGCTTCGTAATATAGCTTGAAATTGGGCAACGTGATGCCCCCAGCTTTGTTTTTCTTTTTCAACATCTCCTTGGCGATTCGGGGTCTTTTCTGATTCCATACAAATTTTAGGATTGTTTGTTCCAGCATTTTGAAAAATGTCATTGGAATTTTGATCGGGTTGGCACTGAAGGTATAAATTGCTCTGGGTAGCATAGACATTTTAACAATGTTTATTCTTCCGATCCATGAGCATGTAATGTTTTTCCATCTCCAAAAGCTAGTGAAACAAAAGCAAAAATGAACTTTTGGGACTTCATCAAGATAAAAAGCTTCTGCACAGCAAAGGAAACAGTCAACAAAACAAAGAGGCAACCCACAGAATGGGAGAAGATATTTGCAAATGACACTACAGATAAAGGGCTGGTATCCAAGATCTATAAAGAACTTCTCAAACTCAACACCCAAAAAACAAATAATCAAGTCAAAAAGTGGGCAGAAGAGATGAACAGACACTTCTCTGAAGAAGACATACAAATGGCTAACAGACACATGAAAAAATGTTCATCATCATTAGCCATCAGGGAAATTCAAATCAAAACCACAATGAGATACCACCTTACACCAGTTAGAATGGCAAAATGAACAGGGCAAGAAACAACAGATGTTGGAGAGGTTGTGGAGAAAGGGGAACCCTCTTACACTGTTGATAGGAATGCAAGTTGGTACAGCCACTTTGGAAAACAGTGTGGAGTTTCCTCAAAAATATAAAAATAGAGCTACCCTATGACCCAGCAATTGCACTACTGGGCATTTACCCCAAAGATACAGATGTAGTGAAAAGAAGGGCCATATGCACCCCAGTGTTCATAGCAGGAATGTCTGCAATAGTCAAACTGTGGAAAGAGCCAAGATGCCCTTCAACAGATGAATGGATAAAGAAGATGTGGTCCATATTTACAATGGAATATTACTCAGCCATCAGAAAGGATGAATACCCCACTTTTACATCAACATGGATGGGACTGGAGGAGATTATGCTAAGTGAAATAAGTCAAGCAGAGAAAGTCAATTATATGGTTTCACTTATTTGTGGAACATAAGGAAGAGCATGGAGGACATTAGGAGAAGGAAGGGAAAAATGAAGGGGGGGGGTGGAAATCGGAGGGAGAGATGAACCATGAGAGACTATGGACTCTGAGAGACAAACAGGGTTTTAGAGGGGAGGGGGGAGGGGGGATTGGTTAGCCCGGTGATGGGTATTAAGGAGGGAATGTACTGCATGGAGCACTGGGTGTTATATGAAAACAATGGATCGTGGATCACTACATCAAAAACTAATGATGTATTGTATGGTGACTAACATAACATAATAAAATTTAAAAAAATAAAAAATAATAAATAGCAGAATGAAGTCATTAATGGATAAAGCATCAACCAGGAGCGGGATGATAGGTGTTCTAACAGCGCCCGTCGATAATTCTCCAGGCGTGCCCCAGAGTAAGCCCTGAAGTATTTCCAACTCCCATGCAACACGCTTCACATCCATGTTTGCAGGCAAACCCAGGCCCAGTAAGAGCTCAGGGATGTCCCTGCCACCAGGGGATCATGGACACATCTCCAGAGCAGGTGCTGACGGTGGTCCAACTCCTCAGGGTCACTCGATGAGCCTGCAACGCCAGCCTTTAATGGACCGGAACCATTATCTAAAGTAATACTGTGAGCACGAGCTCTGGTATATTAAACCTCTGCTGACCCCACGAAGCTGCCTGCATCGGCCCACCGGTTCCGTCGTCTGAAAACAGAAGGAGAGTCGCTGTTTGAGGGGCTGTGGCTGAGATTAGTCAAGTGACCGGATTTGCCGTGCTTCCCAGCTGCAGCCCACAGTGTCCACTCTGGCTGGTTTAAACAAGAAATGACACTCGGGGAAGCCTGGGATCGAAGGTCCCAGAGGAGGGAGGCAGGGGACCACATGGGAGGAGGACTCAGAGAGCAGGCTAAGCAGGAACCGGGGACCCTGGAGGACCCAAGGACATGAGAGGCCAGTGCCTTCTGGGCATCAGGCTGGAGTATGCGCGAGGTCTGGCCGGTCACGGTTGGGGGGGACAGGGGGCGAGAAGGAGAGCTTGCGGCAGGGGCAAGCTTACCACACTGGCGTGCCTGGCCACTTGGGCGGGGGCCTGCTGCGTGTGTGGGGGGGTGTTGAGGCAGCAGAAAATACTAAGTTTTAAAAATACGCGATGCAAAAGGAAAATCAAATAAGTGCTGTATAAAACGGCTTAACTTCTGCTCAACTGAATTGTTGGAGTCCTGCTTTGCTTGTGGACACCTTTTCTGAACGAAATTCCAAACGCCAGCGTTGCTGGTGACCCACTGCCTGAGGTCGGGTGTCTTGGACCCACAGGGTCTGACTTCTCCCTGGTCCTGGGGGAACAGGCTGTTTGGTTTCCCAAGTGCCCCCCTCTCTGCTGGCCTTTCCAGAATGCCTGCCCCCTGAGCCGCCCGAGGAACTCTTTTCTCTCGTCCCTGGGCTCTGACCTCACTCCCTCGGCCATCTGAAGCCAGCCGTCCCCTCAGGGTGGGCCAAGGAAAAGATGAAGCCTGATTCAGGTGGAAAAGCCCTCTGCAAAACTGGTTTTTTTAAAAAGTGTTGTTATTTTTTTTTTTAAGATTTTATTTTTAAGCAATCCCTACACCCAGTGTGGGGCTCGAACCCACAACCCCAATATCAAGAGCCACATGCACCATCAACTGAGCCAGCCAGGTGCCCCCAAAATGATTCTCTTATTTTTTTAACATGCTAACATGTTCATTCATGAGAGAAAAAGGGTAAAACCCTTTGTTAAGAAGCCAACTTTGAGGAGAAAGAGAAGAGAAACTGCCAAGTTGTGTTGATGAACCTGGTCAGGATGGCCCACAGAGGAACTTCCACGTGAGATCAGCCGTCAGGGAGGAGGGTGGTGCTACGTCTACTCTGACCCGCGGGTGGAGACAGCTCAGCGGCCGGGAGAGCCGGGCACCATCGAGGCCGACGGCCAGCGTCTGGCCGGCTCACGGGAGCCATGCGCCATGCTGGCCTTGCCCAGGACACTCACGCTCTGGAGGGCATTTCAGACAGAACGTTCTGGGCTAGTGGGAGAGTTTCCTTGCAATCTGGGAGGTAAGCTCAGAAGTTAAACAAGAGGAACAACTCAATAATTCTAACACTTGCTCTTCTTATGTACCAAGTGATGTGTGTAGGTTATGTATATTACTACTTAGTGCCCAAAATGATGCTGCGAAGTCAAACATGTACCCATTTCGTGGATGAGAAAATTGAACCGGGTTAGCTGAGCGGCCAGTACGAGGTAGAGCAGGAATTTGGAGCCATGCGGCCGCCCCAACGCATTGGCTGTGAGAGGGAGACTCACTTCCTGCCCTGGGATTATTCTCTTTAAATCTTGCTCCAAGTTACTTTTTTTCTTACTTTTATTTAATAAAATAATTTGCTGTTAAACCACAAAATTAACTATCTCTAGTTTGTCCGCCACTGTACTTCCCATCCCCATCATGTATCTTGGACACAGAAGAACTCACTAGGGCTTGGGTGGGTTAATTAATCAATTAACCAATCAATCAATCAGTCAATCAAATGTGTCGCTGGGCTGCAGGCTGTGGGATCTGGGACTCCAGGGAAGTCTCTAGAAACCCTTCCCTCTCCAGTCCCCTCTGCTGAACACAGGACATAAATATCTGAGCTGTCCCAACCACAGGACACGTGTAATAATGACGTGCAGACATTACGTGAAGTCCAATGACTTCTGCACGAGGCGAGGCCCCTCACCACACAAACACCTGTCAAAGGCCCCTCACCCACGCTGGGTTGTCCAATGCAGTCACCAGCCCACGGTGAGCGGGGGAGTGCCCGCTCAAACAGGAGCCCAGACCTCATCCTGGGCACAGCCACTGGGCTTTTGGAGCAGGGCCTGGGATGCTGGCCTCCTGTCCACCTCTCTATAAATATCAGCAGTGACCCCCCTTTGTCCATCACAGCAGTGCCTCCCAGAGCACCTGCTTCATGGTGCTTGAGTGGTCGGCTCAATAGGAAGACTCTGCTACGGAAACCACGGCCCACTGGGGTCATTTCCTTGACCTTGGACACTGAACTTGGACAGGCTGGACAATAGATCCTTCCTTCTTTCAACTGTGTGTTGGAAATTCAAAGATGAGGTTTGGTTGAGACTTTCTCTACTTCTACTCTGTTAGAGCTGCAAAGGCTTCCAGCTGGCAGAGTGTGGCTTGAGACTCATTCAGTGTGTCCAGGCTGCGGGAACAGAATGCCGCCGGTTGGGGCGTTAAACAGACATTTAGCTCTCCTCTTCGCTCTGGAGTCTGGGAAGTCCAAGATCAAAGCACCAGCATGGTCGGGTTCTGGAGAATGCCTCTTCCTGGTTCATAGCAGGTGACTTCTTGCTGTGTCCTCACATGGTGCAAGGGCCGGGGATCTCTCTGGAGCCTCCTTTCTAAGACACTAACCCCACTCAGGGGGGCTGCACCCTCATGATCCAAGCACCTTCCAGAGGCCCCACCCCCCAACACTACCACCATCACCAACACTCTGGGACTAGGACCCAACATATGAATTTGGGAGCACACACTGTACAGAGAGCAGGGGCCATGTTGAGAATGTCATTCAGAGACAATGAGGCCAGGGTGAGACTCCAGACCCAGTGTCCACTCTGTGTGTGTGTGTCTGGTCCGTGGCTTATGGGGACATGAAGACCACCGTCCCACTAGCATCCCTTCCTGTTGGAGACTGTAGGAGGCTGCTGGCTCCCTGCCTATGACCCAGACGACCTCAATCTTGTCCAGGGCTCTGTGCCAGAAAGTCAGGAATTGAAGGAAGGGAAGCTCTGTGCTGCACAGCATGTTTCCAGGAAATGGTTTCAAAGTCCAAAAGTGGTTCACTTGGAGAATGGGTTAGCTTGCACCCCAGCCATCGTGGTGACCTGCGGAACTGTCCCTCTGTGATGTGAGGGGACACACACTGATACTGGACTGTGTCACTCCTGGCCTGTTGTAGGACTGTAGCTTTGAAGCACAGCCAAACAACAGGGAGCAAAGCGTGGCGGGCTGGACCGCCAGGCACCTCTGCCTGGGCTGGGGATGCAGGGAGGGAGAGAGGGAGCACAGAGGCCCCCTGCAGTGCCTCCCCCACCCCAGGTGCAAGTGCCTCTTAGTGTACGTATGTGCACACACACGTGCACACACACCCATCCTCGGGGGCAGGGCGAGGCAGGGCACCAGTGCAGCCCCAGATCATTGCCCAGCCCCACCAAGGACTGCGGCCAGTAACACAGGGAGCATTTGTACCCCTCTGGGAGGGAGCCGATGAGTTTTCCTACACGCCCAGGGTGGGGGGTCAACAGCTGGTGACACTTGCCTGGCACTTCCTCCTTGGCATCGTGAAATAGAAGTAAGGAATTCCTGTCTACCAGCAGGACAAAGCCATGCGAGACCCTGAGTGGGGATGGGGGTGGGCCTGCCAGCCATCCTCGGGAAATGGGCCAATGTCCACTTGTACACACACGCTCCTTCTCGTGTAAAGGATCTAGTACTGGGCAGACTCTGGTACAAGAGTGATATTCTTTGGGGCCCAGTGTCCCCATCATCAAAGTGAACAACAAATAGCCATTGTGGTTCACCCAGGAGATTCAACCAGCGTTGAGAGGTCGCTTATCTGAACACTGGGGAAAACAGTGTGCATTTGGAGCTTCCTAGGTACCAAGTTCTGGGGAGAGTCAGAGGCACCAACAACAGAGTTTCTTCCCTCCAAGAGGGTCTGCATACACCGAAGGGTCTGCCTACATTAGGAGGGTCTGCACACACCAAGAAGTTTTGCACACCCCAGGAAGGTTTGCACACACCAAGAGGGTCTGCACACACCAGGAAGGTTTGCACACACCAGGCACTGGAATGGAAGAGACCTCAAAGGTCTTGTGTGTTCTCTTTAGACACTTTACTCATTGACTCAACAGAGATTGTTAAGTGCGTCCACCTGTGCTGGGCAAACAAAGATGTTAAGAGAGGACCCCCCCACTTCTAAGGGGTTATGTCTGTTCCCTGCAGCCACTGTAAGAAGTACTGCACGCTGGGCAGCTTGAACAACAGAGATTTACAGTTCTGTCACTTCTGGGGGCCAGAGGTCAGGGTGCTGACAGGGTTGGTTCCGTCAGAAGGTGTTGGGGAGAGTCTGCTCCAGGCCTCTCTTCTTGGCTTGTAGATGGCCATTTTCTCCTACTTGTCCTCATTTCCTCTTTTTATAAGGACACCAGTCATGTTGGATTGGAACCCACTCCAGTGTCCTCGCTTTTACTTGATCACCTCTCTGAAGAATTATCTCCAAATAAGGTCACATTCTGAGGTGTTGGGGGTTAGAACACCAACATAGGGATTTGGGGAGATGTAATTCAGCCCATGACAGGAATGCAAAGCCAAGTGTGGGAGACAGAGCCAGGCAGAGGGAAGCCAGGAGTAGTGGGGCTCCGAATGGCTGAGGACAAGCTGGCATCCCCAGGGGAGACGGGGTTTGAACTGACAGCAAAGGCAAGGTGGGTATGGTTAGTGGGAAGGACTGCCAGGCAGGTGCGGGGGGAGTGTGTGTAAGTCCCAGAGGCACAAAACGGCTGAAATATGGAGAAACCAGCCATGCAGACAGGGGTGGAGGGGGCCCAGCCCTCTCCCATCCACACTCCCCTGCCTGTTCCAAACGAACCCTGACAACTTCTGGGGTTCACGTGTGCGAAGGAGACACCGTCCAGGCACTGAATCAGCCAACACCACACTGTAGTGGCAGGAAGGAGGTGGGAACAGAAACCAAGTATCTAAGGGGTGATCTGCAAGGTCTGGTTCAGAAATGTTTGGGGAGGGTGGTAAGAAAGAGGACCAAGTATGACTTCCATGTTGGAAAGACACGGTGTGAGGTTCAGGAGGTGGTGAAAATGGTGACCACAGTTGAACCAGGTTGAGGGCCAGGCATGTGGGGACATCACATCAGGCTGACACAGAGCAAGGTCAGGCAAGGGATGTAAAAAGCACATCACCAGCATTTAAAAGTCATTGAAATCCTGGGCTTGATGAGACCACCACATTTGTTCTGTCACCCATTGTTCTGTCATCCCTTGTTCTCTCAGTTAGTATTTAAAGAGCATCGGTTGCATAGAGAAGACAGTGGGGAGACCTGGCCTGCCCTCACGTGCCATGGGGCTGGCCAGAAAGCCTGGGTTTGAGGACAGCCCTTCGAAAGTGCTTTGCTGTCAGAGATGGCCACTCTAGGTGTGAAGGAAGAAGTCTCCTACCAGCTGTCCTCGAAGACCAAAACATTCGGAATAATGTAAATGTCCACCTGGTAAAGAAGAGTTAAATTCCCTGTAATCAGCTCAAATGTCAGAATGTTATCTCGCAGCATTAAGTCCAACTTAATGCGCCAATGTGGATGGATCTCCAGGACATTATGCATAGTCAGAAAACATATATTCAGTGTGGTTCTATTTATATGAAGTTTTAGAATGCACAAAACTAAACACATACTGTCTAGGGGTATATAAATAATGTAGTAAAACAAAATGAAACACAAAGGGGGTTATACTGAACTCGGGGTGACAGTCACCTCTGGGGTGGGGGATGGAAGACCCCTGCACCTGCACACGGAGGGGCTCCAGGACTTAATCTGGGGGTGGTTCACAGACGTGTAACATATTATAATTATTCCTTGCACATAGATGTTAAATATACTTTCGTATCAATTCAGTATTTAAAAACAAGTTGATAAATATTCCCACAAATGCTTACCTAATGTCACATTATGATGGGAGCTACAAAGGAAAAGAATAAGATGTGAGAGAGAATGATAAGGTGCCCTCCTTCCATCAGGGGACAAGGAAGCCCTCTAAGGAGTCACATGGAGCCCAAGAGCTGAAGGAGGAAAGGAAGGCACATCCCAAGGAGGGGGACAGTACAGGCCAAGTCCCTGAAGTGGAGGCCTTGGGGAGCTAGGGCATCACGGAGAGATTGTGCAGATGAGGCTGGGCAAGGAGGACATGCCAAGGCTCTGAGACTTTATTCTAGGATATGGGAAGCCATTGGCAGACTTTAAATAGGAGGAGACATGACCCCAACTCATAATTCTGCAAGGTGTAAGCAGTCAGCTGTAGAAGCAAAACAAACTGGTTCCACTATAGAAAATCTAAGTATGAGCAAAGAATTATTTTTGACTGGCTCCAAAAACATCTTTGTTAGCATTCCACATCCAAATGCTAATAAACAACAATGGGGTGGGGAAATCCTCTCTACCATGTACTCAACAAAAATGGAACAAATGCTTTGGTTAAGCAAACATTAAATTGAAATCACATTGCCAATATCAGTCAAAGTGGATGCCAAACCATGGTGGACACATGCTCTGGCCTTTAGCCAAAAACAGTAAGGCTCAAAAGATCACTCACTCATGTCTGATGCCTGCATCAAATCAACAAGCCCTTTGAGTAGATCCCAGGGCAATGGCTAAAGCCAAGATAAAACTAGAAGACAGTGTGTTACAAAAGTACACCTCAGATATGCTAATTCCCCTCCTCACCTTATAGAAGGGGAAACTGAGGCCCAGAGAGGAAGTGAGATCTTCCCAGTGTTGCCTGGGGAGGAGATGGCAAGGTGGTAATTAGCAGATATTAATAGTGAGGAACAAGTACCATGGATGGGAAGTCTTAGGGGCTAAGTATAGACATGCAAATAGAGTCTCCATTAAACTAAACATATCAATGGTGTGAGTCCAAGGGGCACGGTGTTCTGGGTGATCTCCACTGTAAAGCCTCCATTGATGCCATTTCACTCTTGGACAGCCAAGTATCATATGCTCTGGAGTTGACAAAAAGATAAATGGGCCTCAGGAACAACTGATACCAGTTTTAGCAATTTCTTGAGCCAATAAAAGACAGGCCAGCATAGGAAATGTGAATTCAAAAGCTACCGTCTGCATGTGACAGAGCTGGTTGCAGTCTAACCCTCCTGATTTAGGGAGGGCAACGCATGCATGCAAGCAGCTGTTGGAAGTTCCGGGAGACCAACCAAGGCAGCCAGGACATCAGGGGTCAAGGTCCTAGAAGGAAGGGAAGTGCATAGAGGTGAGCCCATGGTGAAGCCCCTTCTCTCTTGGGTATGATTACTGGTTGGCAGCATAGGACATGCAGAGGGAAGCATGGGCTGGAGTTTGCAGCACTTTAGAAACTAAACTGGAGTTGGGGGCTACCTAAGCAGCCACAGTGTGAGCACAAGATCCAGAGGAAAAAAGAATCACTCAGAAGTGAGCCTGGAACTCTTCAGTTTCCCTTGAGACATTTTCCAAAGCCTAAGATGCATGACTCAGGATGAGACCTGAAGAAACCACTGAAAGAAAAGTAAGGATGGAAGGGAGGGAGGGAGGGAGGGAAGGAGGAAGGAAGAAGAAAGAAAGAAAGAAAGAAAGAAAGAAAGAAAGAAAGAAAGAAAGAAAGAAAGAAAGAAAGAAAGAAAGAAAGAAAGAAAGAAAGAAAGAAAGAAAGAAAAATCAACCAGAGAACAGCTTCTATGAGGTTAAAGGATTGAGCTGGGATTACAGCTGTCTCATGGAATTGGGATGACAAAAATTGTTTGAGGCCACCAGCCTTCACTTGAGACCTGGAAGTATGGGCAAACTGAAAAAAGAAGACCTTACATGGGTAATGGTGATCCTCCTAAACTCATTTGTCTGCTAAAAAATTTTTAAAAAAAAGAAGAAGAAGAAGAAGGAGAAGGACATTAATTTGTCTCTGGAAAACAATAACATCATTCAGGAGCTTATAATTCTTCACCCATAATATTTCACATTCAGTCAAAAATTATAAGCATGCCAGGAAATAGACCCAAATGACAGAAAACAAAGAGAAAAATATAGACTACAGAAACAATGCTACAGATGATCCAGACATTTGAGTTTAACACAAAATTTAAACAAGTATGATTAAGATGTTCAAGAAAACAGATGAAAAATTAATTTCATCAGAGAAGTTGAATCTATAAAAAATACTCAATTGGAAATCTTAGAACTGAAAAAAATAATATAATAACTGAAATTGCAATTTCATAGATTAATTTAAAAGCAAATTAGATACAGCAGAAGTGAAGATTAGTAAATTGGGAGAGAGGTCACTGGAAAATATTTCAGATTGAAGCATAGAAAAAAATGGTTGGAAATGCAAGGGGAGAAAATAAGTCATATAGTACATGGTAAAAAAGTCTACCAAACATGTGAGTGGATTTCCAGAAGGAGCTGTGACAGGGATATTGGGGCAAGAGCAATATTTGAAGATACACTACCGAGAGTTTTACAAAAGTGATAAATTACCCTAAACAGAAAAAAAAATACCACACATACACACACACAAGGAAAAATACACCTACATGCATCATAGTAAAACTGTAGAGAAAAAAAAAACAAAAAGGAAAAAAAACACCCAGAGTAAAAAAGATACATTACTGTCATAGAAGCAATAAGACTGAGAGTACTTTTCCACAGACATTATTGAAACCAGAATTGATGGAATAACATAGTTTAAATGTTAAAAGAAAATTACTACCAACAAAAATTCTATATCTATGGCAAATGTCCTTCAAAAAAAAAGTATATTAAAAACTTTTCAGACAAACAAAAACAGAGAATTGATTACCAGCAGACCCTCAAACAAACACTGTAGGAAGTTGTTCAGGCAGAAGGAAAATAATGCCAGGTGGAAATATGGCAATGGAGAAGAAACTGGAAAGTGCTAATATTTAGATTAAACCTAAGGAACATTGGGTGTTTAAAACAATAATAGAAATGTCTTCTAGGGTTTAAGAATATGTGTTGAATTAAAGTTCCTTATAATAATAGTACCAAAGTTGAGAGGGGTAAGTAGGATTAAAGTGTTGCAAAGTCCTCACATTGTCCACAAAATGATAAATCTTCTAATTTAAGGTCGAATCCAATAATGATATGTCAAGGATGCATGCTGTAATCTCTAGGGAAACCACTGAAGGAAAATAAAAAGTATAAATTACTAAAAATTTAATTTATCCAAAAAATAGAACAATAAAAATGATGCATCAATTTAAAAGAAGGTAATAGGAAAAAAATGATAAAGAACAAATTGCATTAATAAAATTCCAATAGCAAGATGGTAGATTTAAACCTAAAATAGCAGCAGCGACATTAAATGTGAATGGACTATATTCTCTACTTAAAATGCAAAGATGGCGCATCTGGGTGGCTTGGTCAGTTAAGCATCTGCCTTCAGCTCAGCGTCCTGGGATGGAGTCCCATTGGGCTCTCTGCTCAGTGGGGAGTCTGCTTATCCCTCTCTCTCTGCACCCCCAACTTGTGCTCTCTCTCTCTCTCTCTTGCTTTCTCTCTCAAATAAATAAATAAAATCTTTTAAAAAATAAATAAAAAGCAAGGACTATAAGATAAAATTTTAAAAATAACTATAAACTGAATACAAGAGACACACCTTAACTATAACAGCATGGATTAGCAAAGGAAAAGACTAATCAGAAGAAAGCTGCAAAGATTAATTAAAAGAAAACTAGTGAAGTTATATCAGAGAAAGTAAACTTTAGGGTAAGTAGCATTAAAGGAGAATATTTCACAATGAAAAATTGATCAATCCACAAGGTCAAACCATATAACTAAAAAATAGCCTCAAAATATAAAGGCAAAAAGACTGGAGAAAAAGACTAATCTGCAATCATAGTTGAAGTTTTTAACTTGCTTCTCTCTGCTGATAAAACAAAAAATCAGTAATGACAGAATATTTGAACAAAATTAAGAATAGTTACTGAGTTGACACATATAGAACACTGCACCAACCACAGCAGAATATAGCTTCTTTCAAGTGCACCTGGGACATCTTCAACCTAGACCATGTGCTGGGCAATAAAATAATTCTTACTAAGTGTCAACAGATTGAAATCATACAGGGCATGCTCTCCATCTACAAAGAATATACACTATATACAACCCATAAAGAATTAGAAAATGAAAATTTAAAACAATGCTATATACAACAGCAATAGCATCACTAAACATTTTGTATCTGAGAATGATAATATTCTATTTTTATTATATTATTTCCACATTATATTATTATATATTCCTGTATACAGAAAACTGCAAACATTTCTGGGAGAAATCAAAGACACTTTAAATAAATGTAATGACAGATCATGTTCATTAACTGAAAGCCTCAATATTGTTAAGGTGTCAGTTCTTTTTTTAAACTTTTTTAGTTTTTATTTTAATTCCAGTTAGTTAACATACAGTGTTATATTAGTTCCAGGTGTAAAATAGAGTGATTCAACAATTCCATAATATACCCAGTCTTTATCCACAACAGGTGCACTCCTTAATCCCCATCACCTATTTAACCCATGCCCCAACCCACCTCCCTTTTGATAAGCATCAGTTTGTTCTCTATAGCTAAAAGTCTGAAGATGTCAGTTCTTTTCAATAAATCTACAGAGTCCCGGCAATTCTCATCAAAATCCCAGCAACCTTTTTGGTAAAAAATTGACAAGTCAGTTCTAAAATTTATAACAAAATGTGAAATGTCAAGAATAGGCAAGATGATCTTGAAGAAGATTAAAATTGGATGACCCAGTTATCTATTGTCGTTCAACAAACTGCTCTAAAACTCAGGGGCTCAAAACAACAATTATTTATTTGGGGGTAAGGCCTGATGCGAATCACATATCTTTGCTCCCAGTGCCTGGAACCCCATCTGGGATGACTTGAACAGCTGAAGGATAGAGCAGATGGGGACTCATCGTTAGTCTCAGGACCTCTGAGGACCTGCCTGGAAATCAGCCCAGAATCAACTGCAGCCACTTTATTTGGTCCAGAAGTCGCTGAGCCTGCCAGGACTGTTGAAGAGAGAAGTCCAAGTATTTGTGGCATTGCTGACCTGCCGCAGTGAAGGACACACACTATCTGACAAAAGGATTTATTTTTAAGTGTAAATAAACATTAAAATTGAAGCAAAGATAGACAAATAGCCAGAATAACAGAATAGAAAGTCCAGAAACAGATCCACATGGTTTATGACAAAGATCACTACAATGTAGTGGAGAAAAGCAGTGATTTAAGCAGATGATGGTGTTCCTGATTGATATTCAATACAATAAAAATAAACTTTGATTCCTACCTCACATCATACACAAAATTCAACTCTAAAAAAATACAAGTCTCAAGGTGAACAGTAAAAAAAAAAGCTCCTTAGGAATAAAATAAAATATTTTCATGACCTTGATCGCAGTAAGGATTTCTTAAAGAAGACATAAAAACAAATAGGTAAGAGAAAAAGATTTACAAATTTTACTTCATTAAGGTGAATAACGTCAATTAATCAAAATACATAAATACGAGAATGAAGTCAAGCTGCAATGTGGGAAAGGATGTTTTCAATATAACCAACACAGAACTTGTACCCAGAACATAAAAAGAACTTTATCAAGTCAATAAGATGACCCCACAAAAAAGTTGGAAAAATATTAGATGTATTTTTCATAATAGAGGATACACAAACAGAAACAAGAATGTGAGAGGTACACAATATAATTAGTCATCAGGGAAATTAAAACCACAGTGAAGTTCCACTACACATTCACCAAAATGTCTAAAAGCTTATATATATATATATATATATATATATATATATATATATATATAT
>NW_025408789.1:0-17530 GCF_002201575.2 Neomonachus schauinslandi | reverse complement strand
GGGGGGTTCCACGGATGTTGGCATGATAATAATAAAATAAGTTGTACATTTTTGCTTTATGTGTTTTTTTTACATATGTGGTCTATTTCACTATAAAGTGTTAAAAATTTAAAATATTTAATTTCCTGACCAGATCCAAGTAATCACTATTTATTGAGTTCTATGAGTGGTCAGCATTTTTAAAGGTGCCGGGGATGTAGCAGTTAACTGATAGTGTGAGGTGATACAATATATCTATCGCAATGCTATGAAGATAATTAAATGAAATAAGGCACCTGGAAGTACATAATTCAGTGCCTCGTAGAAAATAAATAATTCAGTGTTTACTTCCCCCTTCATATATCTGTGCAACTGGAGTTGGGGTTATGGATCTCTTTCATCGTCCCCATCTCTTTTACAAACACACTGAACTGTACATTTTATTTTATTTTATTTTTAAAAAAGATTTTATTTATTTATTTGACAGAGAGAGACACAGCGAGAGAGGGAACATAAGCAGGGGGAATGGGAGAGGGAGAAGCAGGTTTCCCGCGGAGTAGGGAGCCTGATGCGGGGCTCGATCCCAGGACTCTGGGATCATGACTCCAGCTGAAGGCAGACGCTTAATGACTGAGCCACCCAGGCGCCCCCTGTACATTTTATTTTTTAATTTTTATTTATTTTATTTATTTTAGAGAGAGAGAGAGATAGCATGAGCAGGGGGAGGGGCAGAGAGAGAGAGAATCCTTGAGCAGACTCCTTGCTGTGCAGGGAGCCCCATGTGGGGCTCTATCCCAGGACCCTGAGATCATGACCTGAGCTGAAATCAGGAGTCAGACACTCAACCAAATGAGCCACTCAGGCACCCCCCACACACACACCAATCTCTTTTATGACAGGAATAGCAGGGAGATACCAACATCAGAGCTTTTATTTGTGCTTTTTAATCATAGCCAGTGACTTCCTACATAGGCACGAAAAACCAGGCATCATGTCTCTGTCATTTTAAACGCCTAGTTCCTCCAATCCTCACTCCACGTTTTGCTTTATTCTACAGGTACCCTTTCCTAGCTAACCACCTAATTATGTCCTAAGTAATTCCATTAAAGGAAATGTTCGGTCTTTCTTATCCACATCTAACTTAGTCATCCTGTTCTCCCCTGACTTCTATCTCAGACTTTCAATAAGACCTTTTGGTCAGGTGGATCTGCCAGAAATAAGTGATGCTGCCTCACTCTGTATCCCCATTGGACACAGAGAAAAACAATGATCTGAGAAAGGATGGAGATTTTCAGCATACCTCTAACTCTCTCTCTCCCTTTCTCCAAAGTGTCTCACCCACAAGCTGACACCTACACCAATCCAAAGTCCGATCCTTTGGGTGTTATTTCCAAAAGGAAAGAAAATACATTCTTTTTTAAAAACCTCAGGTTCTTTCCTTATTCATCAAATACCAGTTTCTAATGCATGTCTGGGAATCCAAAAAAATGCATGGTATTCTTATTGTCCATTCCTATAGGTCCATTCTTATTGTTATCATGCTAATCTCTCTGCCCAATCCCTCAAGACTAACCTTAGATTGCTGTAAGCGTTCTTAGTTAATATTTTTTTCTGCTCCCACTCCCATCTTTCTAAAGGATGTTACTTCTTCACCAATTTTTCAGTGCCTTTCCCAGCATAGTTCAATCCTGCACATCCACTCTGATCTCCCAGCATTACTTAAGGAGGGATCTAAATTCCCACAATCAGGACTCCCTCCTCTCTACCACCTCCTGACCACCCCTCCCCCACCCCCCCACTTTTCACTATTGTTCCTGGTCCCCTGCTAGTCTCCAACCAACCAGAAACATAACCGCTTCCTCCATGTTCTGTTGCACTTCCTCTAGAACTCACATCTATACTAATGCTCTGTTTTGCTGTAAATTGTATATGTTCTCTCTTAATTTTAACCATTTTATTTCATCTTGAAAATGTTATCAATTTGTGTTTTGATTTTTTAAAATAAATGTATCTATTGTAGATCTTGTCACATTATCATATTAATTTTATATGTCTATCTTTATGGTGAGCTTTAGTTTCCTTAAAAGTAGGATCTAAACTGTATATATGTATCCCCGGCATTAGAAAAATTCTGCCCACATAGGAAGCCCTCAGTAAACTTTTTGTGAATTGAATATCCCCAACTAAATAACACATATATATAAATATACATGTAGTGGATTATCAGCTAAAATTTACTGAACTGAATCACTGCAGCAAAAATTATAAGGGATATATATCAGGAATATTTTTCTGATTGTGAGGATATTAGATCTGGACAATCTCCTCCACAAAATTATCTTTTCACCAAAATACTGTCTACTGCTGCCACCCTGTGTGACTCCAACTATTTCTCCTATGTAGAAATAGATAACCATTTCTTCCTGGAAAATGGGGGTGTGAACTGACTAGTGATGGATGGCTAACTGTTCCCAGGATCATGTACCAGATGATTTCTGATGCTCCTGATTTCATAATTCAGTTATCAAGAAAAGATCTCTGGACGCTGGCTCTTTGGGTCCTTTAGATGTCTTTCATTTCTAGTTGCCCCCACTCCTCAATATATCCACAAAAATTCTTATTCAAGCCTGGTATTTCATCAAATTATCTATTTCAGGTCCTGTTGAGATTCTCTCCTTTCTTCACTTCCCCATACCAAATGCCAGAGT
This sequence comes from Neomonachus schauinslandi, assembly GCF_002201575.2. Lineage (NCBI taxonomy): Eukaryota > Metazoa > Chordata > Mammalia > Carnivora > Phocidae > Neomonachus > Neomonachus schauinslandi. The sequence goes on along the minus strand of NW_025408789.1, from coordinate 14,843 downwards.
CCCTGCAGTAAGAAGAGGTTGACACTGGGGCACCTGGGTGGCTCAGTCAGTTAAGCCTCCAACTCTTGATTTCAGAGCAGGTCATAATCTCAGGGTTATGAGATCAAGCTCTGAGTCAGGCTCTGCACTGGATGTGGAACCTGTTTAAGATTCTCTCTCTCCCTCTGCTTCTGCCCCTACCCCACTCAATCTCTCTCTCTAAAAAGAAGAAGAAGAAGGAGAAGGAGAAGGACAAGAGGCTAACATTAGCCATGTGCTTATTTTGGGGCCCTGGTCAAGAACTTTCCTAGAAAGTCCTGTGGGAATCAATAATCTTGTCTCAATACTTTCTCATTATTTTCACATTATTCACTGTCCATATTCAATATCGCTACTGACTTATTACTTTGTTTTTTGACTAGACTTTGGCAACTGGCCCAGAGCACCATCTTGGTTTATTCTCCATATGTTATGGTCCTTCTTATGACTCACACACGCTAATTCCCATGTACCATGCATGTTCTTTGTCACAGAACACAATGGTCAGCTTTTTCCCCAGCTCTCACTCCTTCTCCCCAACATTTGCACTCAAAGAAATGTTTCCTCTCCACCTCCCTTTTCCACTTACCTTCTTTTATCTGCTTCAATATCCACAAAAATATTCTCGGTTCTCCAAGGCCTTTTGTTTAAAAGTGCTGTTTTATTTTTATGCATATAAATATTTATATATATGTTTAGTGCTTTATACATACTCAGGAAAAATGTCAGGTTGGTGCCATTCTTGAACCCCAATTCTCTACTTGGTAACAGTTTGTATTTGGCGGGAGGAGTGAAAAGAGTGTTGATGGGCACAGCTGTGAACAGACACATGTTCCATACATGTGTCCCCTGGGCTGTACCTCTAGAAGTTATTTGAGAATGTGTCTTCATCCCCCATACATCTGAGAGTTTCTTCCCCCCTTGGTTTCTAGTAACTTTTGGAATTTTCATTGATGATGAGCCCTACCCATTCTCTTCCTAACCACACCACAGATAATAAACTTTATTTATATGACATTATTAAATCACCTTTTAAATGGATTCTTGCTACTAACATTAAATCTTAGGAGAAAGAAAGAGTCCAGTGTGTGATCCTGGGCACCATCATGAACAAGGATATTTTTAAAAATTTTAGATGTATATATTGACAGAGTGATTACAGAAAGACTGCTGGAGAGTTCCTGTTTTTATTTCCTTATTTGGAATTAAACACATTTTTGTTTAATAAAGTAACAGAACTTCTTCATAATATTTGGAATACTTATTACAGTATTACTTGGATATAGTTTATTAATATTAAATTAATTGAATTTGTATTATAATTTTCAAAAGGTTACTCTAAGTGTAAAGGAAAGTTTATGAGTTTGGGATTTGCTTACTCTTTTTTCCCAAATATCTCTCATTGGCTAGAATTACTAGTGCAATACTTAATGCTATTGGTACTAGTTTGTATATATTCTTGTTTCATGATTTGAATGGCATCGATCCCAGGAATTCACATATTATATTATACTAGTTACTTATTAGAAAGAGAGAGAGAGACTAAGCCCAAGCCTACATTGTTAAGTGTGATTTGGTATTAGTATCAAGTCTGAAGTAATAAATAAAATCAGCTTCTTCTATGCTCTGGAAGATGTGATAACTGATATGAATGACAATTATTTCTATTTTGAAAAAAAACAAACAAGGATCTTGGAGTGATTTAACACCTTATATTCTCTCTCAATTTATATATTATTGTTTTGGGTATTAAATTATATATTATTTTAAAACTCCACAGGATAATCAGTATTATTTTATAAATTAAGATTTATATCAATTAGCATGGCCCACATATTTACCTCTGTCTTTGTTCTTCATTCCTCATTTCACCCCAGACTTTCCAACTGGGGTTACTTTCCTTCTGCGTGAAGTACATAATTTATAATTTTCTTTTTTTTGAAGAATTTATTTATTTATTTGAGAGAGAGAGAGGAGAGTGAGAGCATGAGAGAGCATGAGCTGTTGGGTGGAAGGGGCAGAAGGAGAGGGAGAAGCAGACTCCCCACTGAGCAGGGAGCCTGATGTGGGGCTTGATCCCAGGACCTGAGATCATGACCTGAACCGAAGGCAGATGCTTAACCATCTAAGCCACCCAGGCGCCCCCATAATTTATAATTTTCTTCATTAAAGTATGTTGGAAGCAAATGATCTTGATTTTTGTTCATCTGAAAATGTTTTCCTCATTCTTGAAAAATAGAGTCACTGGGTATAAAATTCCAGGTGGGTGGTTATTTTTTATTAAACACCATGAAAACATCACTGTACTATTTTTGGTTTTCATTATTGCTGATGAAAAGTCAGCAATCAGTCTAATTTTTTCTCTTTGAAGATAATCTGCATTCCCCCCAGCCCTGCTGCTTTAAGATTTGTCTTAGGTATTCTATGGTTTTATTAGAGTATGTCTAGTATGTTTTTTCATTTATATTGCTTGATATATTTGGAGCTTCTTAAACATGGAAATTGGTGTTTCCTTGGTTCTGGAAGCTATTTAGAGAAGAGGTAAGCATCATCATCAGTGCTCATGCAGCATTCTTCAATATCCCCAGTACCTGGTGCTAGAGTCTGGCTGGCTGTGGCACAGGTTCAGTTTTTACTAGACGGACTGTTGACTTATTACCAGCTGATAGCTACCATGGTTACCACAGTGGAATTTGCACCCTCGTCCAATGATGATTGCAAATGGCTACAGGATATCTATATAGTAGTCTTTTTAAGCCACTAGACTGGCTGATGGCACCTATTTGATTAATGGTAACAAAATTGCCTTTCAAGTTAATAGCTGTTTCTTTTCACGTTTGCCACATGTGCTGTTTTGAAGATCAGAACACCGTGACTCTGTTTCTTTTGAGCATTTTTGTAATATAAACATTATCAAAATATATGATCTGCAATGCTCCATGTTTGAGATGGGGAAATGAATTGAAAATGATACTAAAAGACCCCTCTCAACTTTAGACTTCCCATAGCTGCTGGGATCCAGAGATGCTTCTTTTGAGGAACTTGTATAAAAGGTTTCCTTTTGCATAAGGTTTCTTAAGCTAGAGAACCTTTCATTACTACCCTACTGTCAATCTTAGACATCATTTTTTTGGTGAGTCTGGGATAATATTCAGACACAGTTAAGGGTATTGGCATACCTACCAAGGATATTTTTCTATATTAGATTGCATTCAATCTACATTAGATTGCATTCTGGAGGGGTTCTGATTTTTTCCCTGGGTGTAAACTTCAAATCTGGAGGTCTAACACAGAGAGGACTATCAATTTGTGCCCTTATGAGATCAACCTAAATTTTGCCAATTTTCCTGATTTTATAGTTGGTTGGATGAAATTGAAATTGTAGTCACAACTCCCAACACTTCTTGGCTAGGAAAGCTCTGGAGAGTTTGACTATATCTCTTCACTTTCCCAAGAAGTTTTATATTTAGACTTTATAGATGATATTATAACTGTGATATGCCAGAGGTATGCTAAAGATTACAGCACATCACAAATTTCTGCCAACATTTCACGGCCTCCTTGAACTTTCTTTAATCCATCTAGAATTTTACAGCTCACTTAGTATAACTCTTTGTCATGGCAGTGATTCTGTTTTTAACTAATAGAGAGGGAAACTAGAGTCACCCTTAGAAACCTATCTATGTAAACACTCCAGTCAATTGTCCATATAGGAGTACAAGAAGGAGTTTGTTTCTGATGGTCTGAAGTTACACGGCTATAAAACTACAGATTAAAAGACCATGGTTAATTTTAATGATATTGCAATTAATACCAGCAATAGCACTGAAGGAAATGTAGACAGTTAAAATAATTTAATGTTTAACTGCTGTTCTAGATGGAAAATAAACCAACAGCTATGTATTTTGCTTACATACTTATAGGACTGATCCTTGTTAATGCTTTTGTGGTTTTCATAGTTTAGAAATTATAAAAACAGTAAGGATCCCTCACTTCTGGAGAAGCTTACACTTTCTAAGCGTCCTTATGTTATCTTCTGGTGTGGTTATTAGAAAACATTTTTTCTCTGGTTAATATAGTTTTTTTTTGTTTGTTTTGTTTTTTTACTTAAATGACCCCTTGGATCTTATTTTAACAACGGACATGATTCATCTGAAAACTTTTTCTTTAAGGTCAGGTACTAAATTCTAAACTCTAAAAACTGAGAGATTGTCACTGCACCCAAATCATCTTTAGCATCTCTAGGTGGAAGTGTAATAGCACTAAGTTATGCTCCTTTATTTTGCTTGTGTAAACTATGGAATGAACATATGACCAAAATATGGATGCCAGCAATAATTAGTGGGGGTTGTATGTTCTAATGTTCTCAAAATTGCTCTACTATATTGAAAGAGTTGCTTTGTTTGATAGGCATACCATGTAGGAAGAAATTACAAAACAGTCTTTTTCTCCCCGTTTGGGAGAATAATTACCACAAATTTACTTTGTCAGGGTAGAAACTTGCTCATCTCTAAGGGATAGACTACTGAACCATTAGTAAAACAGCTAACAGAGTTTATTATTAGTTTTGAATAAAACAGACAACATTCCAGGCATGCAACTAGAATCAATGCGCAGTTGACTAGTTGACAAAGTAGAATTTTGAAAAATCATCTGGCCAGTATTTGTGCTATGTAAGAGGTAAATACTTTGCCACAGCACAATTAAAACATGGTCTATTAAAAAAATAATAAAACATGGTCTAGAACAAAGAGAAAGGAAATAAAGCTCTTCCTATATACAATATTAATGACAGGTTTATGAGAATTTTACTTGTTCTCCTTGTGAGTACTCAATGGCAAACATTCTGGTTCTAAAAAAGAGTGCTGTGTTAAGTATTATAAAACACAGATAAGTTGAATCAAAGAATGACATTGAGAAGTTGGAGAAGCCCTGTCCACTGACTTAGATAACGCCACAGTGTAAAGACTGGCTTCATTCAAAGTTACTCAATGGAAGACATCGCGATGAGATCTCACTGGTGAGGGTCCTATCAGGTCTGCTAAGTGCTAATATGACCTGTAAATGGCACAGTCTTCTGTCAGGGATACATGTCTTCAATGGTAGGAGAAATTGGCCCTGTTTATCCACTTCTGTTTTTACTATTTTACTATTTTTTCTTCGATAAAGGGACCCCTGACCTGCTTCACACCTCTCATGTGCATAGCTTTTTGAGAACTACAGGAGAATATTTGAGACTATTTGGACAAGTGATGGACATTCTATGGATTGCTGATAACTAGGAGCCGATTTTCCCAGAGGTATTGCAACTTTTCAGGCTTACCATAAGTGAGTCCCATTCTGTGACAATTCGTAGGACTCAATACATTCTGTAATGCTACAAATTTCAACCTGTCCGTGTTCAACTAAAGTTTGTGCTTCTGATGTCACTTGTTTGTTCTCAAGACTGTTTTGATTTGTTACCCAACTTTTGCATCAACATGGATGGAACTGGAGGAGATTATGCTAAATAAAATAAGGCAAGCAGAGAAAGTCAATTATCATATGGTTTCACTTATTTGTGGAACATAAAGAATAGCATGGAGGACATTAGGAGAAGGAAGGGAAAAATGAAGGGAGGGGAGAATCGGAGGGGGAGACGAACCATGAGAGACTATGGACTCTGAGAAACAAACTGGGGGTTTTAGAGGGGAGGGAGTGGGGGGATGGGTTAGCCTGGTGATGCGTATTAGGGAGGGCACGTACTGCATGGAACACTGGGTTTTATACACAAACGATGAATCATGGAACACTACATCAAAAACTAATGATGTACTGTATAGTGACTAACATAACATAATAATAAAAAAGAAATATTATCAGCATTTCATTAAAAAATATTACCAATGAAAACAAACCTATGACTTCATGTATCAAGAACAGAGACTGTAGAACTTCTGTACTGATAACCACTCTTCTAGAAATCAATTTAACTGTCTTTCCCTCAGGAAATAAGGTCTTACTTGACACTTCTCATACACGGTGGAAGTTGAGGAGAACTGCTTCTCCTTTTGCTTTAGGTGAAGAAATTCAGCCTAGATACCTGTAGGACTGATGGTTTGGTAGAAGTTGCTATATTGTTTTACCTGAACTTTCTTATACTGAATTAATATTGAAGAGAACTGTGAAATATATAATATTTAAAGCAACACATTTTCTTCCTCATAAATGTATACAACTACAGGATTTAGGTCATAGTTGCTGGCCTATTCTTTTCAAAAATAAATTTGTATGATTTGTAAATTGTCAAATTTATATGGACAAGTTTTGATAGTGTTCTCTTTGATATTTCAGTATGTTCAATATATGTTCTTAATATAGAATTACTTTTCTTTGCCATTTCTTGTATCCTTTTATCCTATAATCTAAGGTGAACTTTAGCTCTCCCAGATTATCACTGTTATAGCTTGTTAATTCTGAGTAAATTATGATTTTCATTTCTAAATTAAATATGGCATTGTCCTAGTTGCAATTGTACAACTTCCACTAGTATTGAATTATCACTGGGATCTAGGGACATAGTTTCTTCTGACATCCAGGGATAATAATGACTTCTACTCAACTTCTACAAGATATTTTGAAGTTTCCACATTAACAGAAATGCATTTTTCCAAAGTATGTAAGATAAAATTTCTATTCTAGTCTGACTTACTCAAATTTGCAAAAAATTATGCTGAGAAATCTGAAATAATGATTGAGAACAATAGATTGGATTTAGGAATTTGGAACCACTGTTATTTTTAATAGGAGGGAGACTTGTGTGGCAGCTTTGGAAGCTATTACATAAGATAAATGCATTTTGTCATTTCCAGAGGAAAGTAATGATGGTGATGAGAGGAATCATTTGAAGGAACTAGAATTACTACATAGTAATTGCCTCAGTTTATCTAAAATTCTGTCATTCATTAAAAGGAGTAGTCATATAGATATGCATAATTAAAGTGTTAGAATAGTTTTAACGTAGTGGACAGTATTCTTTTCAGAAATTAAATGTGAAGTGATATGACATAATGGCTGGGCTTGTGGGATTTAGACTCAAATATAACTTGACTCAATCTGGAAGGCACCATTTACTTGCTTTGTGTCCTTGCCAAAGTTGTTTAACATCATCTATCATTTTATTCTTTCCGTCTGTAGGAATGCAAGGGGCACTCAAATTACTGAGATGATGTGAGAATTAAATATAAATATGTATAAAAAGCCCTTTATAATTCTGGGTGCAAAATGAAATGCTCAAAATTTGCTTAGTAAATATTAGTCATTTTTATTGCAACATGGTGAGTTCTCTGTCCACTAGTCCATAAAGAAGCACTGCTTATCAGACTGTGGTAGAATGTGAATTAATGCAGAACTTTAGATAGATAGTTGTCCTTTAAAGTCCATTCTGGGGGTGCCTGGGTGGCTCAGTCAGTTAAGCATCTGCCTTCGACTCAAGTCATGATCTTAGGGTTCTGGGATCAAGCCCTGGTCTGGGCTCCCTGCTCAGTGGGGAGTCTGTTTCTCTCTCTCCCTCTGCCTTTTCACCCTCTGCTTGTGCTCTCTCTCTTAAATAAATACATAAATAAAATCTTTTTTAAAAAGTGCATTCTGAATCTGAGATATTACATTTATATTGATATAATGTATAATAGTTATCTAAAAGTAGAAATATGTGTTTAAAACCATATGGTTACATCAAAGGATGTAATTATAATATTTCCATTGTGTTCTATTTCTTAAACATTCTATATTGTATTCATTAGCACCAGCCTCTCATATCTCTCCTTAAGATAAAGCAAGAGAAGATGCATAATAAAGGGACATATCCCCAGTAAAATGAGGAAATCAGGGTGGGATCCAGGAGTATGGATTGAACACATTTGCCACATAAAATATTAAGTATTCTAAAGCAGAGCTGTTATGCCAGCAGCTGACTTTGAGTCCTTTATCAATCTCTCAGCTCCCTGCATACTTCAATTTGGATAGTTGGGCTTATCACTTTGTTAGGTTAAGTGCTATATAAAGGAAATTTCAAGATTCTCCATTCCACATAGATCATGTTCTAAGTCCCTTCTCTCTGCATATTCTGGAGATACCTCCAAACTCTATGAGAGCATCAGGAAATAAACTTGAAAAACCTTTTCATTCGGGTTAAGTTAATGACTAAATTCCAATTTCCTTTAGTTTATTAGAGATCTCCCTACCCATAAGGTATATGACTATAAGTATAAGACTATACTCTCCAATCAACAGCTATAATTCTGTCATATCATCAGTTACTATGGGATGCTGCTCCTTGAGCTGTCCAGAGAATCATACCACAGTTCATATCGATGTACCAGAAAGATTTCAGTGCCTTCATTTCAAGGTTAAGGTTAAACAATTTTCCCAAATCTACAACACTAAGTGATGGTGCATTAAGGTCCACATCAAAGGTTTCTTGATTTGCAATCATCTTCCCTCCATCTCCTCAGCTCCTAAAAACATGCACATTACACATGTTAAAACAATTCTGTCTTCAAGGGAGAGACGTGAATACTCCTAAAAAGTTCAAACTTTTCTCTACAACACTGCCCAGCACAGAGCTGGCTCACAATAGGAGTCCAATAAAATGTTTCACATACAACTGGATCAAACCTTTAAAGTATTAAATTAAAATAATCCTTTCAATGAAGGAAATCCAAGTTTCAGAAGAGGCTCTTCATACTGAATCTCTGACCAGCAACTGATGATGCAGTATATCTCTGATGATGATTGGTTCTAAACATTGAGATTACCCAATCCAGGAAGAAAGAAATGAATTCCTTGGTTGGTATTATTTGGGAAGTGGCCATAGGAGGGTCCCAGTCCTCACTGAGTGAGACTTGCCTGCTCCCCTGTGCCCCGTCCTCTCTGCTCTCCAGCATGGTGTGTCTGTGTTTCCTTGGAGGCTCCTGGATGACAGCTTTGACGTTGATACTGATTGTGCTGAGCCCTCCCTTGGCTTGGGCTAGGGACACCCCACGTAAGTGTACACCTTGGGTGGTAAGCTATTTTGGGGGGATGGGGAGAAAGAAATTAGTTTTGTCACTATGTCCAGGCCGTGTCCCTTAGAAAATTGTGGTATTTTCTTGAATGACCACCCTTGTCATATAGACCCCCAATTCTATCCAAAACAAAAGGAGCCTGAATGCTTGCTCTCTAAAAGAGCTGCATAAGGGACCTCCATATATATAGGCCATTTATTCTCACCTCTCCTCCAATAAAAGTTCTCCAGGCTTGCATCTCATTCCCTCAGGTTCTTGAGAAGACTTAGAAATAATGATTTCAAATTAATTCCCATTAAGTGGTTCTCTTAATTATGTGAGTTATGCTAGAAAATAGGAAAGTTTCTCTGAAAATTTTATAGAGAATCAAAAGGAATTAGAAAGGTCTCTCCTAGAAGACCCTGTGTTATGTCTTCACTGGATCAGCTATGTTGGTGCCTCTTCCTAATACGTGAGGATGTATCAAGAGGTCTCTCCCATTATCTCCTTTCCTTTCTCCTGAGCCCCAAATTTTATAAGGCCTTTATCCCTATACTGGAGGTTCTCTGACAGAAGTTGAGGTTAATTTTATCTCTATTTCTCACCCTGGAGCTATAGCAGTGATCCTTAGTACTTGAAATGACACTGTCAATAAGAATAACATGTGGGGTGTTTTTTGGTGTCTTAAAGAGCTTAATATATCTTCTGAGAACTTGGCACAGGTTAGTTTTCTTTGTGAATCTATGTTGAACATTTCTATAGTGTCAGTTTCTCCTGCATCTTCCTATTGTCTGGCCTGAACCCACAGGAAGGGGTTCAACTAGTATAGGATAAATTATATGAAATTATGATTTTGTAAGTCAAAAATAGTCAAATATCAGGGATTTCATATGGTTCAAACTATATACCCTGAGTAGGGTACAGAGAGAGTGAAGGTTATTTACATTTCCTAAGACTGAAAGCCAATATGCAAAAAGGGAACTTATTGGCTTACTGAGGTCTTGATCCCAAATTACACAGATTCATTCATCTTGTTTTCTGTTTTCCTTAATTAGCCACGTTTGGTTGCCTCCACCTCCAGTTCCTCAGTATTCTTTCCCAGCTGTGTCATCATCATTACTGAGAATCCCCATTGTTTGCAAAGATCCTCAGCACTATCACAGATCTACAAGATGAGCTGAAACTTAATGAAATTTTCCTTTTTTTTCCTTAAAATCACCTTTTCTTTACCTGTGATATTTTTTAAAACAGTAGGAGAAAGAGGAAGTTTGAATTTCTCACAGGAAGTGGAAGGGATATAATGTATCATAAGAATAAAAGTGTTGAAGCTTAAATCCCTTCTTATTTTCTAGGATCCTCACAGTGACTGATTCCCAGAACCCTTGGTTTATTCATTTAAACCACACATAATTTCTGAGCAGCTATTTTGTACTGGGCTCTGTCCTAGGCTCAGTGAATTCTATTTGAATAAGATAAAAAAAAATCACTACTATCATGGGTGTTATGTACTGGCAGAGTAGAAAGCCCAATAAAAATCTAAAAAAGAAAAAAATTCAGAGAGCAATAAGTGCTCTGAAAAAAATACACCAGGGTTGTGAAATAGAACTGGATTCACCTGACTTCAGTTGGAGCAGCGAGGGAGCTCTCCCTGAGAAAGTGACATTTAGTTGAGACGTGACTGATGAGAAGAAGCCAGCCATGTCCAGGATCTGAGGGACAAGTGTTCTAGGGAGAGAGAACAGGATGAAGGCCAAAGTGTGGGAAGATGTTTGCTGAGTTTAAGGGACAGAAGGAAGGCTAGAGAGGTGGGAGTGTGGGGAGCTAGCTGAGGAATGCTCTCAGGGTGGCCACTACCATGTTTCCATCACTCGGGGAATGCCCACCATGGCCTCATTGTCGGTGCTCAGTGTTTGGTGGATGTCAGCGTCCTTTCACTTAGATTTTTATCTCATGAACTTTAACTTGTGTTGAAGTTTGATATGATTTTCTTTCATTAACGACATGCTAGTTTTCAAAACCTTTATCTGCTAGTTTATGCAAACATGAACATAGCCCAAAGTCTGTGCCAAACCTTTGTTAAAGTTGTTTTATTAATTCTTAGCTTCAAAACAGGCACTAGTAACTGATTCTTTCAGAAACCTGTGGATTTGTAGGCTTCTCTCTGTAAACTGCAACAAGAATAGAATTTATAAATTGTTTATACTTGCTCTTGATGAGACGAAAATTCCTTGGTCATAAGATTTCAACACAGACGTCATACTGGGGGAAATTCAAAGCCAAAAGCTTTAGTTTTTACAAGAAGCTCAGAGGAGCAATATGTGGAACAATTATCCAGGGAAAATGACACTACACACTTCTCACAGTCCAGCTTGGCTGTCAGGAACGTGTCACTGATGCAAAGTGGTGATTGAGTCAGTTAGAAAATATATATCTGGTTACCCATATTTTCTTGTTTGACCATAGTGCACAGGTAAAATAGTTACAGTTTTTGACATCCTGGATTTTAGTTTTTCCAATCACAGCTCACCTTGTTTTGGGTGAGCCTGAAGCATTAACACAGACAAGAACAGTTATCTTTTGGCTAGAATTCTTAGTAGCTTTTGATACTCTCTTATTAGGCACTATGAAAGTTTTTTTAAGAATCTGGTCCCAGTACTGAGCTTTTTCCGGCAAAATAAATTTCCTTGGGATAAGGTTTTTATCAGATACGATATTGGCAAATTTTTCGATGTAATACTCAGCTGCTTCATAATTAACAGCAGCTTCTGCACTTCAGATAGTATAACAGTGGTTCTTACCCAGCGACAGTTTTGCCACTGCACCCCGCCCCCAGGGAATATCAGTGTCTGGAGCCACTTTTTGGTTTTCAAAACCAGGGTTTCATATGATACCTAGTGGGTAGAGGCTAGTGATGCTGATAGACATCCTACAATACACAGAACAGCCTTCCCACAACAATTCTCTTGTCCAAAATGTCAACAGCTGTGGTTATCAATTGTACTGTTTTCTCTTCCATTTCTCATTTTGGGTTTTGAGTCTTCGCTCTCCTTTTTTTTTTCTTAGTTAATGTAGTTAAAGCATTGCCAATTTTGTTTATTTTTTTTGGAAAAACTGGCCATTACTTTCAATGTTATGTGATTGCTTCTTCCAGTCTCTATTTTATTTATTTGTGATTTTGTTTTGTTATTTCCTTCCTCTACTAAATTTCTCCCAAGTTTCTTTTTCTAGCTCCCTGTGGTGTAATGTGTTTGTCTGAACTTTTATTTTCCTTTTTGTTTTCCTTGACACTGGCTGAAAGAGAACTTTTTATTGCTTTTATATACAGAAAATTCAATAGTGCACACTTAGTCCAGTTTGGTGGTCAGTTCTTTAGCCTTTGCCTTTTCCGACTTGGCAATGGAACCACTGACTTTGGACCCAGGACATTGCCTCCCCAGGGACAGTGAATCTCACCATATCTGTCATTTGTCCTGATAGCTTCCAACAGCTTAAGAAGAGCTCATTTATCTTCAGAATTAACTTGTATGAAGGCGACAGTGGTGCAGGTTTTCCCGTGGGCCAGACAACCCAGCCTGGTCTCTCCCTTGATAATGCCGGGGAACCCCCATCTTATGACACAGAGCAGGCAGGAAGACATCAGCTCAGTGGGATCCACATCATGTGCAATCACTACTAGCTAGGCTTCTTGTTTTCCACCAAGGTGGTGACAGTATTAACCCCAGCTCGAATGACAGGAGGCGTCTTAGGGGGACATCCCCTTTACTGGCAGCTTTCTTTTTAGTCCGGGCCAACAATCTCTGCCGCTTCTCTTGCTTTGCCTCTGGTCTCTATCTGTGGGCCAGCTTAAGCAGTTGAGTAGCTGTGTGGCCATCCAAGGCTTAGGGGAACTGGTTAATCGTGAGAGGCACTTTTACACGTTTATAGAGAATAGTCCTTTGTTGCTGCAGCTGGATGTAGCCAGCGAATTTGACAAAGTGGGTGAGGTCCCTTTTTGGTTGGATGTCCTGTCCGTTGCCAAAATTCTTGGGCCTTTTCTCAAACAGGGGATTGACCACCTTGTTGGCCTCCTGCTTCTTCACCAGGGTCCAGGACCACCCCTTGGCCTCCTTTCCTTTCAGCATCTTGGATGGCTGGTGGAGAGAGCTGAACTTTTTTCCCTAATACAAGCATTTATAGAATAAATTTCACTTGTGTTTTCTTTTTCTTTTGTTTTGAGACATATTTTGATTTGCGTTTGCTTTCTTATTTGGCCCACTGTACAGTAGTGCATTGTTTAATATCTATATGTAAATATTAAATATTTACATTATAGATTTTCCAGCTTTGTTTAATTGTTAGTCTTTAGTTTTGTACCATTGTAGTTGGGAAATATACGGGGTATGATTTCAAACAAACAAACAAAACCCCAAGATGTTAACAGTACTGAGGTTAAAAACACTGATTTATACTGAGTTGCTTCTCAAAACTCTAGACTCCTACTTTATACACACACTCACCTTCCAATTCAGGTCTTTGTGGTTTGTTTTAGCTTGTTTAAATACAGAAATAATAAACTATAAAGTTGTATACATTCACCAATTTCTTGTAGAGCCCATTCAATCAGTGTAAGCCAAGATCTTTATTTTTTTACTTTTTGCCTTATGCAGTGTTTTTCAATATTTCATGATTTCTGGATCATCACCATCTGTTAACTTTCAACAACTTGCCTTTATAGGTCATAAATTGTGACTGCCACAAGTATTTTTCAGTAAAATATATCAAACTTTTGTGTTAATTCTATATTCTATTTTATTGATAATGTCAAATGCTCCCTTTTATTTGTCTCCCTTTTAAACACAGAGGGATTTTTCCCTATTTTTAAAATTTTTGTGTTAATTATACTTGAACAAAATTTTTTTCTTAGTTCAATTAAACATAAAACAGAAATATCAATATATACATACATGTAGGTATATATGTGTGTATGTATATGCATATATATGTATACATATATTATGATGTGTGTATGTTCACATATACTACAGAAGCACATGTGACTGACCAATAAGAGCTCTGACATGTCTGACCCTTTACCTCATCAGACGAGATTGGCCAAATGGGTTCTGCATCAAAATTTTTAAAAAGATCTGGTTTTCTGAGATTTCTGGATTTGGAAATGTAGGTAAGGATCGAGGAACTATATTGCAATCATGGTTTTCATCTCCTTAAAATTCTTCAGTCGTATCCCATTGAATTTAGAATAAAAGTCAAATGCTACCACCACCCACAGGCTTTTGGTGTGGGTTCCATGTGATGATCGTCTCTAGTCTAACCTTCCTTCTTCCTCTCACTGTCTGCTTCAGCGAACTGTTTTCTCTGGTTTCTTGAGGAAATTCTTTCAAGCTTTTGCACAGGTACATGACCTTGACCTGAAATGTGCCTCCCTTTCTCCCAAACACACACACACACACACACACCCTCCAGTTACATCTCGTTAGTCTTTGATGTCACATCTCATGTCACCCTTGAGACCACCTCTCTGGGACCCTAAGGTGATTGAGATCATCCGATTATTCTCCGTTCTAGAACTGCGCACTCCTCTTGTGACATTTCTCACGGCCGTATAAAGTCTTGCCTGGTTGCGTTTTGTGCATCACTTTCCCTCCATTTTAAGCTCCCGGAGGGAAGGGGACGCGTCTGTTTCCTTCTCTGGATTCGCAGGGGCGGCAGGGGCCTGAGCCAGCTCAGCCCAAACCAAGTGTTCAGTGGAGAGGGAAGCGGGTGGGACGTGTTTAAGGCCCAGGGAAAGGGCTGTGGGAGGCG
>NW_025408788.1:0-17739 GCF_002201575.2 Neomonachus schauinslandi | reverse complement strand
AGCCCCAGTCTGAGGGAGGAGTCATGGTCCTGGAAGCCCCAGTCTGAAGTGGGAGCCATAGTCCTGGAAGCCCCCGTCTGAGGTGGGAGTCATGGTCCTGGAAGCCCCCATCTGAGGTGGGAGCCATGGTCCTGGAAGCCCCAGTCTAAGGGGGGAGGCACAGACTTGATTTGGGAGCTCCGATCTGAGGGAGGCATGGAGGCTTTTCCTGGAAGCTTCGGTCAGACATTAATCAGGAGGGCTCCTTAGCAACTCTGTGCCCATGGGACATGGGTGGGTAGCCTGAGTCTAGCCAATGCCCCCTGCCTTGCTAGCCTACTAGGGGCAGGCACTGTGGGAGGTCAGGAGGGAGGTCCTGCCCCACCTGACACTGGGGTCCCTGCCACAGGCAGGGCCTGGGGGAAGGCATGGAGGCACAGGAGGCCCCTCCCCTAGCAGTGTACACAGTTCTGGGGAAAGGGTCTTAGGCCTGGTTGGGGTGAGACTCAGATTTCGGGGAGCCTGAGCCTGAGCCTAAACCCTAGACTGGACTCGACAGAGCCCAGTGACCTTGAGCTCTGGCACTCTCTGGGCCTCAGTTTACCCACCTCTCAAGTCCCTCCAGCATGGTCCAGGTTGGTTTGCTTGAGGAGAGGAATGAGTGGCTTGGGGGGATGGGGGGGAGACACAGGAAGGTCTCCACCAAGACCCCAGGCCCAGACGTGCACCCCCCGGGAGATGTCCTGGCTTACCCTCTCTTCCTGGCCCAGGGCTGTGCCACCTCCCACCCTGCCCCAGGCACCTTCCCCTTCTGGATCTTGTCCCCCTCTCAGCCCCTCACAGCCTCACTTGCGGAAGGGCAGCCTGGGCCCCCGTGCCAGAGATGGGGGTGGGGGCAGCACAGACTCAGGACTCAGCCTCTCTGTCCAGAAGGCTCCCCTGAGGGCAGTGCCCCGTCTCTCCCCGGCCCCCAGCACTGGAGGGTAGCGGAAAGGGGAGGCGGCTTTCCTGCCCGTCTCCAGAGCCCTCTCCCTCTCTCGGTTCTGTTCAGCATGATTCATTTCCATTTCATTCAGCTCCGAAGGTTCAGGGCTAGACCTCTCCTTCCTCAGAGCCCCCACTTCTGTCTCTGAGGCCCAGCAGGGACTCAGTGTCCGCTAGACGAGGGAGAAGGAGGGGAGCAGCCCAGATGGGGGGCTGGACCTCTAAGCGACTCCAGTTTAAGAGCCCACAGTGACCTGCAGCCACCGGGGAGAGCCTCGTTGGGGGCGTTGTTCTTTAAACCTCCCCTCAGGGACAGGAAGGAGGGGAAGGAGGGGAGGCACTGGCAAGAATGGATGGGGGCTCAGGAGGCGTGGGGATGAGAACCCTAAAGAGAGAGAGGAAGCATTGCTCACTCTCCCGTCTTGGGGTGTGGGGACAGGTGTTTGTCTTGTGACCTCTCTGGTGGGCCATCTCCCCTGAGCCACCCAGGACCCAGTCCCCAGACTTGGGGCTTGGGAGGCAGCTTCACTCACCCAGGCCTGTCCCCCGCTGGAGGCCGGTCAGCAGCAGCCACAGCGTCAGCAGCGGATACCGACCCCCACTGAGCCCCATGGCCAGGCCGAGCGTCTGACCGTCTGTCTGTCCCAGGGTCTGTCCGCAGCGCCCCCGAGCCTCCGCTGACTGCCGGGGGGGATTGAGGCGGCTGCTTCTGGCACCTCCTGCCGCTCCTCCCAGGTGCCCCCTCTTCCCAAACAACTGGTTGGACAGGTTTGGGGGCAGAATCTGCTGGCCCTATGGGTTTGGCATCCCAGGGAGGGGTCTGAAGAGAACAATCAGTAGCTGCCACCAGGACAAGCCCGGACCCTCCCACCCCTGACTCCAAGCTCCAGGTCCAGGTAGCCCCAGTGACAGTCCGGCCAACAGTCCCAACCTGGCACCCAGGGCTCCCCACAGTCCCCAGTGCTGAAGGGAGTTACCCTCCAGGGGCTTGACGAAGATCACCCAGCCAGCCAGGGCAGAGCCTCCGTGAGACGGTCACACCCAAAGGCAAGCTTGGGGGCACTCCCTGCAGCCTGGGCTCTGGAAGGGGGGGATCCCCAACATCGCCTTTCCTCCGCTCCTTATCCAGGTGACCCGTCCTCTCTTCTTCCTCCAGCTCTGGCTGCTGCCAGGACAGGGCAATTCTTCCCGAGACAGAAGGGTCCCAGATGGGGTCTGGGGCCAGGAGTGGGGGTGGGGCTGGTGCCGAGCATGTACTGACCACCTTTCACCTAGATTGGAGCAGAGGCCCCTCATGGAGCACCCCCTGCCCCAAGCGCCAGCCCCCCTCAGCCCAGCCTCTGCCCCTGGCCAGAGCCACCCTCCTAAAACCCAAACTCCTTTGGGGAGTACTTTAAAAAACATTTATTTATTTATTTATTTATCTATCTATCTATCTATCCCCCCCCACCAAGATTTTTTTATTTATTTGAGACAGAGAGAGAGCACAAGTGGGAGGGGGAGAGGGAGAGAGAGAATCTCAGGCAGACTCCATGCTGAGCACAGAGCCCAATGCGGGGCTCGATCTCATGACCCCAAGATCACGACCTGAGCCAAAACCAAGAGTCAGATACCTAACGGATTACGGCACCCAGGCGCCCCTAAAACACATTTTTTTTTTAAAGATTTTATTTATTTATTTGACAGAGAGAGACAGCGAGAGAGGGAACACAAGCAGGGGGAGTGGGAGAGGGAGAAGCAGGCTTCCCGCTGAGCAGGGAGCCCAATGTGGGGCCTGATCCCAGGACCCCGGGATCATGACCTGAGCCGAAGGCAGACGCTTAACGACTGAGCCACCCAGGCGCCCCCTAAAACACATTTTTGAAACAATTATAAATATTCTCTAGTTATTATAATGCATTTACATGCTATTTGATTGCCAGCCCACATACACTTGTTTTTTTCCCCCAAAAGTACTTAAACGGTGCCAATTATATATTACAGTGAACTTCAAAAGGGGTAAATACTCCTACCAACTATGTAATTGCTTGGTAGATTTTTTGTGACCGACTACTCGGACATGCTAACAGAGCGTTTCCGATTTTTCAAGATTTGAAATCACTGTATTTCCATTCATGATTGACTCAGCTCCAAGGGAACCGGGCACTGAAACCAGAGCAAAAGCTCAGGAAAGGCGGATGAGGTCAGGGTGAGTCTGGGTGAGCGTGGGGGGAGGCTCAGCCAAAGGGCCACCCAGACGACCTCTTTAAGGCTCTTGATGCTCGGCACCTCTGCGCCTTGGCTTAGGCCAGTCTCTTCCCCAAGGGCCCTGCTACCCAGCGCCCTTCAGTCCTAGCTACCCCAGGGATCGGCACTGCCAGAAATGCACTCTGGATGGCCCTGGCGCCTCCCCTAAATGCTCGCCGGGCACCTGGCCCGCATCTCTGTCTTCCGATCGCCGCAAGGTCACACGCTGTTACCTCAAGTGCATCCCTGCACACACCTGTGCTCTGCTCTGGCTGACAGCTCCGTGAAGCGGGCGCTGGCCCTCCTATACTCGCGGGGTGCACAGAGGGGAGAAGAGGAGTGGGGGGCCAACCTGAGAGTCTGGGAGAGGCAGAGGGACCCAGCCCTCGGAGGGCTTTCTTTAACTCCCGAGCTTCTTATTTTTTTAAACATTTTTTAAAAGATTTTATTTATTTATTTATTTATTTGACAGAGTGAGCACAAGTAGGCAGAGCGGCAGGCAGAGGGAGAGGGAGATGCAGGCTTCCCGCGGAGCAGGGAGCCCCATGCGGGGCTTGATCCCAAGACCCTGGGATCATGACCTGAGCCAAAGTCAGACACTTAATGACTGAGCCACCCAGGCGCCCTCTTTCTACCTCTTAAAAGGTGTTGAGATTCAAATGAATAAAATCTTAAAAAAAAAAAAAATTTAAAAAGGGGGAGCCTGGTGGCTCAGATGGTTAAGCGTCTGCCTTTGGCTCAGGCCATGATCCTGGGGTCCTGGAATCGAGCCCCGCATTGGGCTCCCTGCTTGGAGGGGAGCCTGTTTCTCCCTCTCCCACTCCCCCTGCTTGTGTTCCCTCTCTTGCTGTCTCTCTCTCTGTCAAATAAATAAAATCTTTAAAAAAAAAATAATAAATAAACCAATGTATGTGGCAAAGAATCGGAAGCATCTGCCCAGCAGAGGGAGCTGGGCCGTTTTTGTACACCACGGACATAGGCAATTCTCATTGACCCCTCTCAGCTTAACCCTGGACAAGCTCCCATATGTACCAGGGGTGTCCACAGCCCACTCGGGGTACCACTGGCTCAGTTTGTCCTGCCAAGCACAGGTATGAGGGCTCCTTCCCAGACTCCCAGGCCTCCAGGAGTCCTCCCTAGTCCTGCAAGATTCATCCTGGGGCTGTCGCAGGTGACAGCATGGAAGCCAGGCAGCAAGCACAGGCTCAGCCAGGCTGGGGGATGCTCTCTCCCACGTTCCCAGGCAGGAGCCTGGTCAGCGAGCTGAGGGCCAGCCCCCATTCAGGCACAACTGGGCGTCACCAGAGTCAGCAGCTCCCAGCCGTGCCACGATGTAGGCACAATGATGACAGCAACAAGAAGGACCAGGGCAGACCAAAGGCCAGAGACACCACCTCCGCCCACGGCCATTTTTCTACCCTGGGTCCGTGCTGGGACTTTGGCACAAGCTCAGGAGGGGAGAGAGGCCACACAAAGCGACCAACATCGGACCCACTGCCCGAGAGAGTGGACACCAGGAACCAGAGTTGCTAGGATTCAGAAAACAAAGAAGTCTGACGTATCCTACACCTCGAAGCGTACATTCATGCCTGATTCATGTGCATGCGTGTGTGTGTATGTGTGTGTGTGTGTATGTGTTCAGGTCAGCTTCTCGACTTTCTGATTCATTTCTTGGATCAATCTGTATGGGCGTCAGTATCAGGCCATTTCAGCCACAGTAACCTTACCCCACGTTCTACTTGACCACAGTATAAATGATTTCCCCCAAATATACTGATGGCTGTATCGTTATTTGATGAATGTGTCTTTTCTTCATTAACAGTAACTCCCCCACTGTGTCCCCAGCGCTGAGGCACAAATTCAGCTAATATGGACCCCTCCCTGCTCTGTGTATCTGGCCAGTTGGCCCGTGGGTACCATCTTGTTTTATAGCATCGGGCTGACAACTACCATGTTGTGGCCTCACCTCAGGGTAGAGCCCAGCTTCTCTACTGTGTCCCCTCTTCCTGGTCCAGATGTCCCCAGCCCCAGTGAGTCCCAGTGGGAAGGGTGTTGGCCCAGAATGCCCAGAGGGATGGGGTGGGGGGCATGCCAAGCCCTAGGGGATAGTCTGTTCCCAAGGACCTACCTTGCCTTGTACCTTTGGGGTGACTCATGGGACGAGGTGAGGCTTCCACCCACCCCTGAACACAGAGCAGCCAGCTAAAGGCTCCCAAAGGCCCACCCAGCTCCATTCACCAAACAAGGCCCCAGCTCCATGGCAACCATCACACCCTGTCTCGTGGAGGTGCACAGGGAGAAGCACTGGCCCTTCCAGGGGCAGCCAGGCTCTTCACCTCTGCCCGCCCAGCAGAGCCATGTCCCAGATTTGCAGTCTGGGGCTTTCTCGTGTAGAGAGGGGAAGCGCAGGTTACCCAGTCCCTTCCCCCTGCACCAGCGTGGTCTTGGGGCCGCTCACCAAACCCCGACAGAGACCTGTCTATGCCAATATCAAGGGGAAAAGACCCCAGAGTTCATGGACCCCACCCTGGTCCTGAATCTTTCTACTGCATGGTGGTCCAGCCCCTCCCAGGTCTGCTTCAACATGCCCCAAGACAGGCAGCTCACCGCCTACCTGGTCTAATTAAAGCATCACACATCTGGAATCATAAACCAGAAAGCTCTTTCAGTAGGGGAATGCCTCCTTTGAAATCTCACAATTCTGGGGCCAAGAGGCAAGCGACCCCGGCTCATCCCTGACCCACCTAAGCCTGGGGACAAGTCCTCCCTGCTCTGGGCCTACATGACCCCACCTGGACACAGGGCAGCTGGAGGTCAGAAGACTGGGGCCTTTTTAGTTGCTACATTCAGTGTAGCTGCCCACTGTTTATTGAGGGGCGACTGTGTGCCAGGACCACTGTGGGCAGAAGCTCGAGAGGCAAAGTGGGGGCCAGGAAAAAGGTGGGCACTTTATCCACTCATCCTTCCAATAGGCCATCAGAGAGGCCAGCAGCTCTGCCTGCAGAGGACCTCACTCGGAAGAGGCACCCGGAGATGTCTGATGACCTGAGCCCACTCTCAGCCCCCAACCCCTCCTGCCCATCCCCCCACCTGCACGCCATGACACCCCCTGCCCGGGGGGCTCTCCCACTGCCCCGGCCCCATGGAGTTGGGGCTCAGACAAGGACAGGGTTCCAGGCACAGGGATCGGAGGGCAAGGCTGAACCTGGGGGTTCCATGAAACACTCGTGGGGGCTTTGAGCCACCTCCACTGGGGAGCAGGGGGAGCAAGGCTGGAGACCAGGAGGGAGAGGCCAGGATGACTAATGAGGCATTTCTCTCTGTCCCTCAGGGAGAGAAGTCAGGGAGAAGAATGGTTGTCAAGGGCAACACATTCTTTCCCATGGGTAACTCTAGCCTGTGTCCCCCACAGGGAGTGGTTTCGGGGCGGCCACGACTAGAGTGTCTGACCCACAGAGCTTGGAGGTCTTCACTCATTTTGTGGAGGAGAAACTGAGGCCAGGGCAGGGCTTCCTGGTGGGGGTCCCCCAGCAAATAAGGCAGAAAGGAGAACCCCGGGCTCCTGTCTTGCACTGGGGTCTCTGCCTCAGGAGTCAGGGGCATCCAGTCTGGGACCAGTGTGGGGGATGGAAGGAGAGGGACAGGACATGGCTATAGAGGCTTCTGGTTTATGTGGGTAGGGGGGAAGGCCACCCAGAAAGCTGGGCCAAGGACAGTGAGCAGGTGGACCCCAGCCTACCCCCAAGTCCATTCTGAAGTCTTCAGCCTGCTCAGAGGGCCCCCAGGCCCTGTCCTACCTCCAAGCCTCTGCGCACAAAAGCTTCTGCCTTCAGCTCGCCTGTTGGCTCCAGTTAAATGACCTCCCACCCTGACCCCGGCTCCATGCCCTCCACCTCCACGAATGTTCTCGCCAACTGTGCTGTATGGTGGGATCAGTCCTCTCGGGAGGCCACAGCTCGATGTCGCAGACTGGGGTGCTCAAACAAGGCTCGGGGCGCCTGCCATTCTTGATCTGGGGGCTGTGAGGTCAAGCCCCACGTTGGGCCCGGAGCTGACTTAAACAGTGAGTATCTGTTTTCTCACTCCGGAAGCCTGAGATCCAGTGGGCAGGGTTGGTTTCTTCGGAGACCTCTCTCCTTGGCGTGCACTCGGCTGCCCAGTGGTGGCCTGATCCCACAGTCTCTCCTCTGCGCTCATCCCTGGTGACCGTGTTCTCACCCTTTATCAAGACGCTAGTTGGATTGGATGACGTTCCACTCTAAAGGCCTCACTTAATTCCCTCTTTAACTTAATTCCCCCTTTAGAGACCCTGTCTCCAAATACAGTTGCATTCTGAGGCACTCTAGGAGTTAGAACTTCATAGAATTTTCCACAATTTGGTCTATCACAGTGGGTGGGCCTCCCCTGTGTGTGGGACACTCCCTAAGGACAGGGACTGGATCTGAGCCCTCTGTATGGCCTGGAGGGTCTCCAGGCTGGGTCCCCGGGTCCGTTGTCCTGCCCAGAAGTGGGTACCCACCAGGAACTACCCCCTCTGCCCCCACACCTCTCCCCCCTCTCCCTTCCAGGGAGCGAGCAGGTGGGGTAGGCAGACTGCAGAGTGAGGAGTGAGGTGTGACAAGTCCAAGGGCTGGACCCTGGAGAGACCCGCGCGCTCCCCCACATTGGCCCTGGGGGCCCTACTAGAAGGCCGACAGTCACAGAGCCCCACAAAGCTCTGAAGAGCCCCCAGCATTTAATGACATTCTTTCATTACAGTGAATATAAAGCACACTCCCCAGCTGCCTGGGGCCCGGCCACCTTCCTAGAGTGATAAATGGCTCCCGTTCAGACGGTCTAGCTCCTGCCACTGCCTTCTTATGTCTGGGACACTGCCTTTCTGCTTTGTGTCCTCCCAGAGCCAGCCCTGGAGAATCACAGAAATGCGTCCCTCCTCCACAAGGACTCAGTCAGCCCCTCACCCACACCCAGGCACGCCAGCATGGCCCAGGCTGCCATGCAGCCAGGGTGCCCCTAGTCATGCACCCACCCCAGACAAAGGAGTGGGTGCCGAGGCTAGCCCTTCCAGCCAGGGCATAGGCCACCATGCCCAGCTTCCAGACGCGACCAGCCCAGAAGCTCCCACGGTAGGACTCCAAGGAATGCAGTTTGTTCTGCACTGGGATTCCCAGTGTGATCTCCAACCCCAGCTCTCTCAGGGTTTCCAGGAGCTTCCTAATCTCTTCCAGAACATTCCTTCCCCACTGAGCTCACTAAGGTTGGTTCCTGCTCTTTGTGGCTGAGAACACACTGGGGATGGGGGGGCGCTTCCCGGGCTCTGTGGAGATGGGTTTCCTGGGTGGGTGAAAGAGACCCCACTTTTCCTACCACTGGAATGTAGTTCTACCCAGTTAAAAATGATTAAGAAGTGATTCATCCAAATGAGAGGAGCCCCGAGTGATGGAACCCATGACAGGCAAATAAATGTCAGGACTTCTGTTTTCTTTTCCCCCCAAATTTTGCCAGTCATGGTGTCTCTCAGGATGATTAAAATGTTCTGAAGTTGGTTCTGATTCGCAACTCTGTGAATATGCTAGAAATCAGCAAACTGAACAGTTTAAGTGGGTACCCCGCATCGTATTTGAATTATATCTCAATGAAGCTGGTATTTTTTTTAAAAGAATGCAGGGCCGCCTGGGTGGCTCAGTCCTTAAGTGTCTGCCTTTGGCTCAGGTCATGATCCCAGGGTCCTGGGATCAAGCCCCGCATCGGGCTCCCTGCTCAGCGGGGAGCCTGCTTCTCCCTCTCCCACTCCCCCTGCTTGTGTTCCCTCCCTCGCTGTCTCGCTCTCTGTCAAATAAATAAATAAATAAAATCTTTAAAAAAAAGAGAGAGAAGGCAAAGATGAATTTGCCTTTTATAAAGCAGTCAACAAATGTCCATTAAACACCTGCCAGGGAACCTGGCACTGTGCCAGCTCTAGGGGCACCATGGTGAGCAAACCAGACACAGAGTCCCTGTCCTCCTGGAGTTTCCAGTCCAGTGGGAAAGATGCAAAACTCACTCTTTTAAATGTCTAATTACAAAATGGAAAACGTGCAGAGAAGGGAAAGAACGGGGATCCAAGAGAGCTGAAGAGGCAGGAAGGACTTTCCTGAAGAAGAGACACAGGAGCTGAGGAAGCTCCCGAGCTGAGGAGCGAAGTGGAGAAGTGTTTTACACTGAGGGGGGAAAGCAAGTGCAAAGGCCCTGTGGCAGGAGGGCTAACCAGGCACCTGTGTGGCTGGAATAGAGAGAGCAAGGGATGGATCGATGGGGCCTTGAAACTGAGATGGCAAATCTAGATTCTGGTCTCGCAGCAGGAAGTCTCTGCAAGCAGTGAGCAAAGGTGGACACCATCAGGTTCCTAATCTGGTCCTTCTGGATACTGGGAGGAGGATAGGTTTGGGGGTCAGGAACACTGATGTGGAAAGACCAGCTAGAGATGGGGTGGCTGGCTGGGGATTGCAGGGATGATGGTCAGGAACACGTGGTTCAGAGGCAAAGAGGAACAAAAACCCAGACGGTGAGACGGAGCGGTGGTGCCCCCCCTCCCCCCGCCCCTGGTTTCCACCTGCTGTCATCCTGATTCCTTTGATTTTTGGTCTGATGAGTCATCTGTGAGTCATCACCCCCACAATCACTGCTGTTTTTTCCTTTTTCAACAATGAACTTGTTTTTAGCCACTGAGCCATTATATTACAGGCCAATGGATTTGGAGGCCCTTCTCCAAATACGGTCCTGGGGAAAATTTAAAAGGCTATTTAATAAAAGATTCACCATAACATGGCTGTCACTACACACTCTGCTCAAGGCTGTCATGGGCTGGCCTGCGCAGGGTGGGGTCCAGCTGGTGACCCTCTGGAGCATGACTGTGGGGCAGAATGCCCTGTCTTGGCTCCCCGGGGGCCCAGTGGGGTGGTGCCCGTGCTGGGCCACGACCAATCCTGCTGCCCCTTCTCCACGTGGATTCTGTGACACCCTGGCATGGCTGCCACCACAGCCCTGGGCCAGAACACCCACCATCCGCAGGGCTCCCAGGATGGCCTCCCGCTGACCTGGGGTAGACTTCCATCCTTGTAAAATATTAACTTGTTAATGTTCTTCTGAACTCACCCATTTGCTAAGATGGTATCCCCAGAAGCCCCTTTTCTGGGGGTCTGCTCTGAGGCAGGCTGGGGATAGAACCACTCGCAGGACATAAAGCACCTCCATTTTGCAGTCACAGTCACCCCCCATCAGAAACCCAAGCATGGCCTCTCCTGGAGCATCTCCTTCATCTATGAAGTCCCCGTTCCTCAGGCCACCTCCTGAATATTCTGGAATCCACCTCCTCCTCTCCAGCTCCCTTTGTCTGCCCTCGTTCAGGCCTGGGTCCATGTGCCTGGAAGACCAGGCCAGTCCCCCTCATCCTGGCCTCCCAACCCCTCGTCCCTGCTGCCAGCCCCTGGGCAGCATCCATGCCCCCACAGGGTGAGACCGTTTACCCCTGGTCTCCCCAACTCTCTCACTCTCTCTTCCATCCTCCTTCCCCTGCTACTTAACTCATTTCCATGTGCCCCTCAGGACTCATCTCAGAAGTCACCCTTGGGAAGCCCCCTTGACCTGCAGTTGGGGTCACTTTCTTCCCCTGGGCAATGCTTTACCCACTGTGCTGCAATGTCTGTCTGGAGCCTGTCTTTACCGTCAAGGCTCAGATGGCCGGACGGGGTGAGAACAGCTCCTCCCAGGGCTCCGGGGTGCTGTTCAGAAGCAAGGAGCAGCCCTGGGCACACATGGGACATCGCTGGGGCTGTGTCTAGGATCAGTATAAGCCACAAGAAGGCCCTGGGACACATAAAAGCCTGGGGTAATTCCTGCTCCTGCCTGATGTCCAGCCCTGGGCTGACTCATTCATGTTTTCACTCAGCAAACACCAGGGAAAGCCTCTTCCTCCTCACCATACCCCACCCCCGGGGCAGGCCCCAAGCTGGGTGTTTGCGCCTAGAGGTCCTACTCCCTGTGGTGTTGGAGCCAGGCCTGGACAGGACAGTGGGAGGCGGGCTCTGCTGGACATAGCTGGTGAGGGTGGGGGGCACTTTTAACCCTTCTCCGATTCCAAGAGGCCAAGACGGTCCTCAGTTCCATAGCAGCAGAATTTCAAAAGTGGCTGCCCAAAGGGGCTGGCCAATGTCACCCAGGACCCTGGAGTCAGAGCTCTTGACTACATTTGAATCTGCTTCTGCCTGCACCTGGAGGAGGTCTTGTGGCTGGTGGGGGTGCAGGTAGGATGGCGGATAAACCACTAGGGACCAGGGGTTTATGGGTTTTGACAGCAAAACCTCCCTGAAGTGTTCGCCTGGGAGGGAGCACTGCTCACGCCACAGAAGCTGCCTTGGTGGTTGGTTGGCCTCTTGGCCCTGAGATGCAAGGGTGGGTTTCCCTGGGGCTCATTAGGCGATGGGGCACCCCCAAAGTGCAGTTAGGGCTACCAGTCAAAGGGACAGGCTCAGGGCGGTCCCTGGTGCAGATGCTCCTCTCCCCAACCAGAGCGGGCGCCCTCCAGCGGAGCCTGCATGCTGGGACCCGCGGTCAGGCCGGAGAAGCCAGGAGCGGCGCGGCACCAGTGGACAGAGCGCGAGGACAAGTCGCGGAGCCTCAGTTTCTCCAGCTAGAAACCAGTGGCGGTTGTGCAGTTTGGACGGCACACAGTAGGCCCTCAAGCGGGAGCGTGACTGCTCATCCCTCTGGCTTAGTCGAGATGAGGCCTGGGGCCCCGACCTCCGGGAACCCCACTGAGAGGCCGCTGCTCTTCGGCTTCAGGTCACTGCCGCCGCCCCCAGCCCACAACGCCCGGCTGTTCTGTGAATAGGAGTGCGCGTGCGCGGGGCCGGACGGCTGCGGCGCAACGGCACCCCCGTGTGGCCACAGCAGGAACCACCCTCCTTGTGAACAGCCGGTGATGGGGGGCTCCCGGCCTCAGAGAGCCGATTGGGGTGATCATCTAAGGAGCGCGAACCCGAGAGCATGTGACAATCTGAAGGCGTGACAGCCCTAACAGTAACAGATCACATCTGGACACGTGGTCATCTCAGGTCCAGAGTGGTGAGTGAGTTCCCCAAGATCAGGACTGGCTCTGCCTGAGGCCCTATGTCTAACACTGTCAGTGGCATACAGCAGGTGTTTAATAAATGTTTGTGGAGTGGGAACGAGTAAGCCATCTGTGTGTGCAGTGGGGTTGGAAGTGGTCAGATGGTCACAATGTGCGTCTACACTCTGACCTTCTGGCCACCCTCAGAAAGGGCCCGTCTCCGAAGTCCCCAGCCACTGGAAGGTGGGGCAGAGAGACAGAGGGAGGCTCAGGCCCCATACAAACCGTGATGGGCCCGGCCCAGTCCCCTGCACAGGGCAGAGCAAGGCTCCCTGCACCCCTCTCCCGGAGCCTGGAAGCTTCTGGTCAGGGTGGCCTCTGCACATCACCTCTAGCCTCTCCCGCAAAGAGGCCAGGCAGAACAGAGGTGGGGATGGAAGTGGGAGCTGCATGCTAGCCTGACCCTGACCCTCTCTGGGGAGGGCAGAACAGGAAGGGCAAAGACAGGGCTGCTGGTGGTGGTGATGTGGGAAACGAAGGCAGAAGAAAAATTATTAAATTTCCTTACTACTTAACAACCACATTGGGGCGCCTGGGTGGCTCAGTCGGTTAAGCGGCTGCCTTCGGCTCAGGTCATGATCCCAGGGTCCTGGGATCGAGTCCCACATCGGGCTCCCTGCTCTGCGGGGAGCCTGCTTCTCCCTCTCCCTCTGCCTGCTTCTCTGCCTACTTGTGTTCTCTCTCGCTGTCAAATAAATAAATAAAATCTTAAAAAAAAAAAAAAACAACCACTGACAAGTCCTTGAAACAAGCAGAGTGGCATTCCTCTAGGGACTCAGCTGCCTGGATGTTGACACTTTACTAAGGGCAAAAGGCAATCTTAGCTTGACCCCCAGAACCCTGTAAGTCTACTTAACGCAGAAAAATTCCTTTGGAAACTTCCTTTATCTCTAAACCCCCAAGATACATGTTGGCAGTCATCCTCCAAGCATATGATGCACTGATATACATCTGAAGGGTCTCGTGACACTTTTTACTAGACAGTAATAAATGACCCTTTCCTAACAATAGCTAGCCCCCTCAGGATCCTGGAAACCTTGCTTCCAAAATTCCTTAGAAACTTACGCTATCCCTAACCCCCTCCCAACTTGGAAGTATATATGTAATGGGCCACTCCTCACCACCCCAGAGCAGCTCTTTCTGCCCACGGGTCCCGTCCCCGTGCTTTAATAAAACCACCTTTTTGCACCAAAGACGTCTCAAGAGTTCCTTCTCAGCAGTGGGCTACGAACACTGACATCTTTCCTCTATCAGTGGGACTGAGGGCAGGGTGGGGAAGTGCGATGCGGGAGGGGTGTGTGGGCGCAGGGGCTGGGAATGAGCCCCAGGTCCTTGCCCCCCACTCCCTGTGGCCACGCCCCAGCCACGTGGGCCAGGCTAGGGGCTGAGGCTGGGGAGGGGGTCCAGGCCAGGCTCACAGCCCACGGGCAGGGTGGGGGCCTCGCTGGGTGGGATGTGGTGGGTCATGTAGCGCTTCCCCATGAAGGAGCCAATCCGCAGCTGCTCCAGGGCCTCCTCGGGCCACCACAGGCTGGAGCTGGATGGGGAGAGGAGGCGGCACTAGGTCCCTGCTGGGTGGAGCCCACTGCCAAGCCAGGGCCTCCTCCCGCAGCCTCTCCCTTTCCTTCCTTCTAGAACCAGCTGCTGGCCCACCTCCTCCAGGTGGTTGTCCTCACTACCCTGGTACCAGTTCTCTGAAATGACTGAGGGCTGGCTGGCGAGAAAACAAGGCCCAGCAGGAGAAAGACCGGGGCCAAGGACACACTGAAAGGCAGGGCAGAGCGAGGTGGCCCCTTTTCTGAACCTGTCTTCAGAGGAGCTGCTGGGCCACCTCCCTGCCCTCCAGGTGAGAGAGACTTGGGAGCGAAATTCCCCGAACATCCCTAGAAGGGGCACCGCCAACTCAAAACTGCAAGGTTCAAGGAGGGCTTCCAGGTGCTGGGACCAGGGAGAGGGAAGGGGTTCTGAGGGGTGGGAGAGAGGCGCATGGGGCCGTCAGCACTCACAGGCGCGCAGTGGACGCTGCCAGGAAGGCCAAGAGCAGGAGGCCGGCCAGAGAGCAGAGGATGGAAGTGATGATGATCATGTCACTACTGCGCCGCCCTGGCCACGTGTCGATGGAGGCTGGCGACTTCCCTGCACACAGCAGCTGCTCAGAGGCTGCCCCTGGACCCCAGGGCAGTCACGTCCCCACCCAGGCGCACACTCAAGGCCTGACAGCCTCCTGAGTCCACCCACCTGTTCATCTCAGCCGGGCATCTGGGCCCTGCCCGCCTGTATCACCCATGGCTCCAGCCCCTTGGTCTCACCTTCTAGGCTGTTCCTGCCAACGTGCCCCCCCACCGCCCTGCCCACAACTGGGCTGGGACCTGGGCAGCTGAGGGGTGACCAACATTTGGGCATGGACAGAGCCGATGAGGCTGACCCAGTGCCCCACCTTCCCAGCACGAGCTTCTGTTTGGGGGAGGGGCTGGACTTGGACACAGTGCCTCCAGGCCCCCAGTCTCATGGCAGCAGGGGGAGAGAACGGCTGAGCATGACCATTTGGCAGAGGGGTGATGAGTCCACAGGGGTAGACTGGAGCCGGAGCACCCCCCTCCCCCAGGGCTACCTTGGTGGAGAGCAATGGGGTCGGACCACCTGGTCTCGGCCAGGGGTGAGCCCCTGGCGTCCATCAGGAGGAACTTCACTCTGCGGGGAGGAGAAGGGGGGAAGTCTGAGCCTCAGCTGCCCTGGGCAGGGCACCCACAGCGGCCAAGCTCCAGGCAGTTCTGGGCCAGGCTCTTCTGGGGCACATCGGGACCAGCCGTGGCCTGGTCCCCCTCTGGGGGCCCTCTGAGACTGCACTGACCACAGTGACCTCTGCCATCAGTCCCAGTGCATCTGAGCTGTTGCTCTCCAGACACCCCATCTGGTTTAGGGGACCCCAGTCACTAAATGTCACATACACAGTGCCTCAGGGTGGCTCAGTGGGTCAGATGGAGCTGGGAGCCCCAGGCCTCCCAGAGAAAACGGCTGGCCAAGTAGCATCTAGGAAGCCATAGAAGACGCCCCGCTAGGCTCGGGCACCCTAAGCAAAGGGCCAGGGAGGGAGGGGTGTGGTCAGGGCACACTCAGAGCCTGGGGTCCCAGGGGGGGGTCGGGCTGAGCACTGAGGGCACCAGAGGCCGCGCAGGGAGGTTGTATCTTTGCGTCAGGTGGGGAGCCCTGGAAAGTGTCTGAGCATGGAGGGACCCAGGCAGGCTGGCACAGAGGACAGCCAGCTCCGGTGGCTGCTAGGGATAGGGGCAGGAGGTAAGAGGAGGCCGAGCCAGGAAGTGGGCATGGGGGAGGTGGGAGGGTGGTCCTGTCAGGGCAGAGGCCGCGCAGGGGCAGAGGGAGGCTGTGGATGGAAGCGCTGGTCCAGCCCACACCACGCCCCACCTTCCCTGCACCCCGTGCTGGTTCTCTCGGCCGGACTTGGACTCCCTGAGGACCCCTGGGCCTGGCTCTTCTGGGGCACATCGGGACCAGACCCCATCTGGACACCTGCTCTCCCACCCTTGCTCCCTCCGTGACCCTGACAAGCCCATGGTGCCCTGCGCCTCAGCTTCTTCACCGGAGAAAGTGGGTGGTGGTCTTATTTCCTGCTTCCCTGCCTCATACCCACTGCTTGGGCCCGGACTCAGCCTGGGGCTTAGATTCCTGTCAGATCTACCCATGGACTAATGGCTGCAGCCCAGCACCCCCCAACTCCCAACTCTGGGCCTGAGACCCCACCAGCCCTGTGGTGCCCACTTCTTCCTCATGGGCAGGCCTCCTGGAGAGGCCACATTCTGCCTGCCCCCCCAACTGGGATGAGTGCTGCTCCTTGACCCCACAGAGGCATAAACCAAAGCTTGTGAAGGGGAAGGGTCTGGGGAGAGGCTAGGAAGGGCAGCTCTCTAACCCGAGACCCCTTGTCCCCCAGCACAGCCCCTGTCCCAGGGTCCAGGTGGAGTGACCCACCTGTAAGGTCCAGGGCTGGGGAGGGGACTGTTGCAGTAGGGCGGCTGGTGGAGGTCAGCAAGGCAGCCGGGGTCACTGCCAACCCGCAGCAGGGGGACGTCCCTGCTGCCACCCTTGGGGTCCTCACAGGGCAGCTGGTCCAGGGATAGGGGCAGCGTCATATAGTGGCCATCAGTCAGCAGCCGTGGGAAGGCTGGGATCTCAGCTCGTGTCTGCGGGTTCTGGAAGTCCCTGGAGGCTGCAGGAGAAAGGGACAGACAGATGGGGCTAGAGGGCCTAGCCCCTTGCTGGGTCTAAGGCTCCCCGCCCGCC
This sequence comes from Neomonachus schauinslandi, assembly GCF_002201575.2. Taxonomy (NCBI): domain Eukaryota; kingdom Metazoa; phylum Chordata; class Mammalia; order Carnivora; family Phocidae; genus Neomonachus; species Neomonachus schauinslandi. Next base: position 1,103 of record NW_025408788.1, on the reverse strand, counting down.
CCTCCCCGCCCCCCACGCCTGGCCCCTCCACGCCTCAAGGGCCCAGAAGCTCCCTCCAGGCACAAACCAGGTTACTTTGTCACCCTCTCAGAGCCCGTCAGGATAAAGCGCAATGCCTGGTCCACCACTGGGCAGCTCTCCTTAGCCCCAGACCCGCACCGTGACACACCATTGCTGAAGGCTACCACCAGCCAGATGGTGTTGGCAACGCTGGCATGCCCGTCCAGGACACAGCGAGGCTGTTCCAGGGAGAACGTGGTGGCTGTGACCTTTCCTTCCAGGTCCCAGGCTGTTATCTGCGGCGTGTAGGGGATCAGCTCTGTGGCCACGGAGATAGGCATGAGGGTCCTGGGACCTGCTCCCCGCCTCCCCCGTTGGGAGGGGGGGCTCCCAGGATCCAATCACCCCAGCGGGTGTCCCAGCCCCTTGGGTCCAGCCGGGTGAGTTCATCCAGGACCCCCACTCACCCAGGCTCATACAGGATGGGGGCCAGACCAGTGCCCCCATGAGGAGGAGCAGGACCGATGGGCCAGGCTGCCTCTGGGGGAGCCCCATGATGGCCACCCGAGCTCAGCTTTCTTCCACATCCGCAGCCTGGGGCTGATCTGGCTACCTCCTGCCACACCCCCACCCCAGCACCTTGAGCCTGGAGGAGCCGGTTAGTCAGGCTGAGAGGCTGGCCAAGGCCTGGAAAGACCTGAAAATGTAAATGCACCCCACCCTCTCCCACCAGCCTGGCCTACCCTGAGGAGGCTGGGCTGGGCTATAGGGTGGGGCAGGCCAGTGCCAGGCCCCAGTGCAGGACTGAAGGGGATGCCACCAGATCCCCAGATGCCAGCCAGGCCACCAGAGTCCCATGTCTGAATTGGGGCCCCAGCTAGCCTCCCTGCCCTGGAGAGGACCCAGTCTCTGGAAACATGGGCTCAGGGCCACATGCCTGAGATTCCTGCACCCCAGGTGCCAGGAGCCTCCCTCTGGCCTTCCATCTCCACCCAGAGAGTGGGAGCAGGATGCAGAGGCCCCAGCCCACCTGTCCAGCTCCAGCCCCAGGACAGCCCCCCCGGTCCTACCGCCATCTCAGCGCCCTGCCCTCCCTCCACAAG